>NC_045994.1:8637904-8937904 GCF_010909765.2 Amblyraja radiata | reverse complement strand
CAAACTCCACACAGACAGCACCCATAGTCAGGATTGAACCCATGTCTCTGGCAGTGTAAGGCAGCAACTCTACTGCTGCCATCAGTTAAATTTCTGTGTAAGTGGTAATTCACCAATTCTTTTCAATTAAAAATTGTGTAAATCTGTAAGAATATACCAGTGTGACTTTCCATACATAGTTTGCATCATCCCCTTGTGCATTAGACCAGAACCCTAATTTAATTAAGTTTAAATTTAAATTTAAATTGCTTGATTGTGTGGTGTGCTGCACAACAGTAGCTTTAATTATGCTGGTTCCAATTCTTGTTCTGAAAGGCAAATTTCTGATTGCTTTTGCTGAATGTTTGCACTCCTGTGAAGTAGGCAAGATTGTGAAGCTGCATTTGTGCAACTGCAAATAGATTAAAGGTATTAGTGGTCTCTTTGGGAAAAGCTGCAAAATATTTGTTTCAATAATGTTTTGCCACAATCTTGATAAATTAAGATGGAGGAAGTGATCCTGATTTCTGGATGGTGAATATGTTGTCAATTTATTGTTTTTGCACTGGGGTGCTGCATTAAACACTTGACCGTTTCCTATTATTAAATCATCCCACTTCAGTTATTTTTAGAGATACAACATGGAATCATGTCCTTCTGCCCTGCCCACCATGTCCAGTCCACCAATTGATCACCCCTTCACACTAGTTCTATGTTATCCCACTTTCTCATACACTTCTGCATGCAGTTTACAGAGGCCAATTAACCTATAAGCCTGCACATCTTTGGGGTGTGGGAGGAAACTGGGGCACCCGGAAGGAACTCACAGTCACAGGGAGAACAGGAAACTCCACATGGACAGCACCCGAGGTCAAGATCGAAATTGCGTCTATGGCGCTGTGAGGCATGGGCACTACAAGCTGCGCCACTGCACCACCCTGTTCTGTTCAGAGATCAAGGAGACTGCAAAGGTTTCTCATGCTTTGTTTTATTCAGTAAAACTAAACGGTGGAAGACATGTGCAAGGAATTCTACGTGGGTTCGATCCCTTCATGAATCTTGTCGTGGATGAATCCTTGGAAATGGCACAGGGTGGCCAACAGAATACCATTGGCATGGTGGTAAGTTACTTGCGTTTATTACAGTGAATAAGCGAGTTCGATAGTTCAACTGCGCATGCCCAGGTCATAGGTCATTCGGGATAAACATTCTCGCCAGTGGAGCTACTATGTGTGTGTGGACCAGCGTATTCATTTCAATGAGATTTTAAAATAAATGTATCCGTCGAATATGTCAGCAGTAGGCCACAGCACAGGTTGCACAAATCCACAATTGTATCTATTTAAATTATTGACTCAATACAGCACCAGCCTTGGACGGACAACGTTCCAGGTTGTTGCCCTTCTGATCAGTCTGAAGAAGATTCCCGACCGGAATTGTCGTCTGCCCATTCCCTCCACCAGCACTTTGTGTTTTACTCAAAGATTCTAGCATCTGCAGTTTCTTGTGCCTGTAGTTATCTAAAGGTCAGTCCTGACCTACCATCTACCTCATTGGAGACTCAGACTTTGATTGGGCTTTACAGAAATGTATCTTGCACCAAACGTTGTTCCATTTATCCTGTGTCAGTACACTGTGAATGGCTTGATTGTAATCATGTACAGCCTTTCCTCTGACTGGATAGTATGTAACAAAAAAACTTTGTAGGGTGGACCTCATTGAAACTTACCAAGTCGTGATAGGCCTGGATAAAGTGGAGACTGACTTTTCTCACTTCCAGCTCTTCACCTCCACCCCTGACTTTCAGTCTGAAGAGGGATCAACACCTTTGCTTGGACCTACCTGATCTCCCAGTTGCTAAACACTTTAATTCTCTTTCCCATTCCCACAATGACCTTTCTGTCCTAGGTCTCCTCCATTGTCAGTGAGGCTAAATGCAAATTGGAGGAACGGCATCTCATATTTCGCTTGCGCAGCTTACAACCCAGTGGTATGAATATTATAGAACCCGAGGCCGTAGCCTCAGAATAAAAGGACGTACCTTTAAAAAGGAGATGAGATGGAATTTCTTTAGGCAGAGGGTCGTGAATCTGGAATTCATTACCACAGATGGCTGTGGAAGCCGTCAATTGATATTTCAATGGCAGAGAATGACATATTCTTGATTAGTAAAGGTGTTGGGGGTTATTGGGTAGAAGGCAGGAGAATTGGGTTGAGAGGAAAAGACAGATCTGTCATCTGATGCCAGCCCTGATTTGTCCTGTTTTATTTTTCGTCTCCATGTTTTTGTCCCCACTCTCCACTTCAATCAGTCTGGAGAAGTGTCCAACCAAAAAATGTAGCCTATCCATGTTCTCCAGCAATGCTGCCTGGCCCTGTTGAGTTAAGGCAGCACTTTGTGCCTATCTGATATAAACCAGCATCTGCGGTTCCTTTTTAACTACTATTTAGCTATCCTTTCAGTGAGGTTTTTAACTTTGCATTCTCTTCACCAGGTAATTAGAGGGAACAGCATTATCATGCTCGAAGCTTTAGAAAGAGTATAGTGAAGACCTCACTCGTGAAGCCTTGGAAACGTGGTAAAGTGACCGAACCTGCATTTGATGCTTATATTTGTTTTTGTCTGTCATGATGAAAGATGCCGTTGCAGTTTACTTTATAAAGGAGGCTCGTTTTTGGAATTCTGTGAATAATTTACGCTTTGTACCGGTGAAACTCACAAGGACTATTAAATAAGATTTTTTTGTATGAACAAAGGATTGGATAAATTGCTCTTATTTTCATTGCTTTTGTGTATGTTGTAGATAAATCTGAATGAGCTGCCAATTATCAGTGATACAGGCCAATTGTCCTCCAACGACTAATCCTAGTGTGACAGAGCAGTGCAGCGTAGGACCAGGCACTTCAGCTCACAATGTCTGTGCCAAACATTATGCCAAGTTAAAGTATGTCTGCCTCAGATCGACACACAAAGCTGGAGTAACTCAGTGGAACAGGCATCTCTGGAGAGAAGGTATGGGTGATGTTACTGGTCGAGACCCTTCTTCAGACTAGTTTGGGGAAAGGGAAACGAGAGATATAGATGGTGATGTGGAGAGATAAGGAACAATGAATTAAAGATATGCAAAAAAGTAACTATGATAAAGGAAACAGGCCATTATTAGCTGTTTGCTGGGTGAAAACGAGAAGTGGTACGACTTGGGTGGGGGTTGGATGCAGAGAGGGAATGTCGCAGTTACTCCAAAGAAATCAATATTCATACCACTGCACAAGTGAAATATGAGATGCCGTTCCTCCAATTTGTGTTTTACCTCTGACAATGGAGGAGACCTAGGACAGAAAGGTCATTGTGGGAATGGGAAGGAGAATTAAAGTGTTTAGCAACCAGGAGATCAGGTAGGTCCAGGCGGACTAAGCAAAGGTGTTGATCCCGCTTCAGACTGAAGAGCTGGAAGTAAGAAAAGTCAGTCCAGCTCTTCAATTCCCCCCTCCCTTTGCCCCCACCCCCCTACTTTCAGCCTGAAGAAGGGTCCTGCTATAATGAATACTGATCAATCCAGTCTTGGGGGCATACAAAGTACATGTGCTCCCTTGCGATTTTTTGAACTTTGATGGTGCAAAAGCGATATACATTCAGTGGAGACCGTACTTTGAATTTTGATCTTTTCCCGGGCTAGCGATATGCGGTACGATACTCTCGTGATGCTGTGTAACGCCAGTGTGCCGCAGCTCCCAGTCAGCCATACGTGTAAACTGTGTACTGTGTTGCCAGCGTTTTGTGGATACAATGTACAGTACTGTTGTTTTTTGCATCCCATCATGTCTATAAAACGCCCATCTGTGTCTCCTGCTCCTTGTGAGAAGAAGAAGAAGAGGAAGGCAATTACTCTTGAGATGAAACTCCAGATAATTGGCCAGCGTGAAGGCGGCAAGCCAATAATGGCCATCGCACGTGAGTTAGGACTTTCGCAATCGACCATCTCGACCATCTTAAAGGATAAGAAGCGAATCAGTGATGCCGCAAAATCGTCAGCATCGGTTAAATCCACGATCATCACAAAGAAAAGAGCTGGGCTGATTGAAGATATGGAGCGATTGCTTGCCACGTGGATGGAAGATCAGATACAGAAGCACATGCCACTTAGCCTATTGACGATCCAGGCTAAGGCAAGAAGTCTTTTCGAAAGGCTAAAAGAGCGCGCTGATCCTTTGTATACGCAAGTGTTTACAGCAAGTCCAGGATGGTTCCAACGCTTCAAAAGGCGTCATAATTTTCATAACGTGAAGGTCAGGGGTGAGGCGGCAAGTGCCAATACTGAAGGTGCCGAAGCTTTTAAGGAAGAGCTGCATCGGATAATTGTGGATGAGGAATATTTGCCAGAACAAATATTCAATGTCGATGATCCGGGCTTGTTCTGGAAGCGTATGCTGGATCGTACATGCATTGATCAAGAGTCCAAGACAATGCCAGGATTCAAGGCATGCAAAGAGCGTGTAACGCTGCTTTTGGGTGGAAATGTTGCAGGGTTCAAATTAAAGCCTTTACTAATCCACCACTCGGAGAACCCTAGAGCATTGAAGAATGTGAGCAAGCATAAACTTCCCGTTTATTATCGCCATAACAAGAAAGCCGGGATGACATTAGCATTGTTTGAAGACTGGTTTCTAAGCTGTTTTATTCCGCAGGCAAGAGAATATTGTAGGCAAAACAACATCCCATTCAAAATTCTTCTGATCTTCGATATTGCTCCAGGCAATCCGCAGCATATCAGAAACATGCATCCCGATGTAAAGGTTGTGTGTTTGCCGCCAAACACAGCCGCACTCATTCAACCAATGGACCAGGGTGCAATAGCTGCGTTCAAAGCCTACTATTTACGCCAAACGTTTGCGCAGGCTGTTGAAGCGACTGAATCTGGCCGGACACTCCAAGAGTTTTGGAAAGGTTTTAACATTCTCAATGCTATCCAGAACATCGCTGCAGCATGGGAAGGAGTCACACAGCAATGCATGAACGGCGTTTGGAAAAAAGTTATGAAGACATATGTGAACACATTCAAAGGCTTTAACAAAGACTCTGCTGTTGGTAACATAGTAAATAACAAGATATTAGTGCTTGGGAAACAGCTAGAATTGGACATTGATGAAGAAGATATTCATGAGCTTGTTGGCACTGAGGCTGAAGACCATTCCAATGAGGAGCCGATCGAACTGGAGGAAGAAAGAAGTAAAGAAGCAGAGGCAGAGGAAGAAGTTATACCCGTGGCACCGAAAACGTTCACTACAAAGAAACTGGCGGAGGCGTTTGCCACTATCAGCAGTGGCGTACGGATGTTGGAAGAAATGGACGTCAATTACGAGAGATTCGCAAAAACTAACAGGCAGCTACAGGATGCTCTTGCTTGCTATAGGGAAATATATAATGAAAAGAAGAGACAGTCAAAACTTGGTATCTTCCTGAAGAACACTGCCTGCTAAACACTCAACACGTGTCGATGCCCCGGTGCCTTCTCCCACTATTCTCGAGCCTTATCAGAAGAGAGAGAATGTTCGGTAGGTTAGGTGTATTAAACATGTTTCTATCTTTTTTTCATCTTGCTAAATACTGTACTGTATCATGTTTGCCCTTAAAACTCACCTGATAAATAATAAAGCAGTTTCCTGGCATGACTGGCAAGTCTATAAACAGACTTTAATGTCCCGTTCAGAGCATCCCAATATGCTTTAAAGAAATGTAATCGGTATATTAAGAAACTGCACATGTTAAATGCATTTTCGACTTGCGATGTTTTTGATTTACAATGGGTTTATCGGGACATAACCTCATCGTAAGTTGAGGAACAGCTGTAGAAGGGACTCTAAGCTTTCAAGACTTTTTATTGAGATTTCCAAATCAGTGAACTAATGCCATACACCTAACTTTTCACACATACTTCTTACTATATTTGTTATGATAACTTTATTCATCTGAAGATTTAAAATCGTCAATTGATCCAGTATCATCTATATTTGGAGAGAATATCAAGATGTTAGCTGGTTTCACTCTTGCAAGACTTGCAACACTAATTAAAATCTATTTTCCCTGGTCCTAGACTCCCAAGGCTGCAGCAAGCTTTTAATCTTAAAGCTGCAGTAATCAACCTTTGCAACATTGCATGCATGATTGTTTAATTTCAAGTACAAGTTCACACTTATTGTCACATGCACCAATTAAGGTACAGTGTTTGAGTTACCATGCAGCCATGCAAATAAACGAACATAATACATAATAGAACTTAACATAAACATCCACCACAGTGATCACTGTGATGGAAGGCAATAAAGTTCAGTCAATCTTCCTTCTTTTGTTCACCTGTGTTTGGGGCCTTATCCCTCCGTAGTCGCCGCTACGGATGGCCCGATGTACATGCGCTCTCTTCGGGATGATCGAAGCTCAGACGTCGGGATGGATGTAACACGCTTGGGAGTGCCCAAATCGGCCACTTTCTTACCGGAGACAGCGACTTCTCGATGTTATTGGCCGCAGGCTGGCCACTGTTGGAGCTCTTCTCCGGCGATCCCTGGCTCCGAGATGGTAAGTCCACGCCACGCCCACGGTCAGCAGGCCGGAGCCTTTCTTCTGGCTCCCCGACGGAAGTTCGCGCCGTGCCCACTGCTGAAGCTCTGGGCCGTCTCCAGGAAAAGTTGTTCTGCTGCGAGGGAGGTGAAAATGCGACTAGGAGAAAAGTCGCATCCCCGTCAAGGTAAGTGACAAAACGGTTTCCCTCTATTCTATCCCCCCCCACCCACCACTACCCACATAAAAACATACCGAGAAACAGGACCAAGTTATTCCCACAACACTGAAGGAGATTTGTGCGTCATTGGCGTGTATCTCCAGTGTATTGTCCACATTATTCAGACCTTTCTCAGTCAACAAAAATCAATACAATTTCTTGAATTCTACTCATCGAGTCATAATGGACCTTATGGACACAGGCCCTTCGGCCCAACTTGCCCACGCCAACCAATGTACATTGATCCCACTTGGCCCATATCACTCTAAACCTTTCCTATCCTTTCCTACTATGGCCACTGCTGATAGACCTATCCATCCTGGTCTGAAATACTCTTGGAGATGAGCCTGCACAGGTAGAGAGTGCTCTTAGTAGAGAATTCAAAAGATTCACTGCTCTTTGGGTACAGAGATTTCCCATCTCAGTCCTAAATGGTCAACTGCTTACCTTGAGAACATTGTCCCTGATTCTGGATATACCATCTTGGGTTTTTTTGAAATTTTGTATCTTTAAACAACCTCTTGTTCTTCTAAGCTAAGGAGAATGTCAACCATTTAGTTTAGTTTAGAGATACAGTGTGGAAATGGGCCCTTTGACCCACCGAGTCCGTGCCGAGCAGCGATCCCTACACAGTAATAATATCCAACACACTAGGGACAATTTACAATTAATCTATTTATCTGTACGTCTTTGGAGTGTGGGAGGATACCAGAGAAAGCCCACGCAGATCATGGGGAGAACGTACAAACTCCATACAGAGAACACCAGTAGTCTGGACCAAACCTGGGTCTCTGGCGCTGCAAGGCAGCAACTCTACCGCTGTCCCAACCAGTAATTTGCTTAATTTCTCTTCAGCGCAAAACTATGAATTGATCTGCTGCTAAATCTTCATTGTAGGCTTCCATTTTACAGAAAAAATGTGCCATTGATAGAAAAAAATTGTGCATTGCATCTATTGGTTTGAGAAGATGAAAGGTAATTGAATCGTGGATGACGCACTACTGCATCTTCTCCTTGCAGCTGCTAGTTGATCTGTTATTCCTTTAGACTGGAGATGCGGAGCAGAAACAGGCCTTTCAGCCCACTGTGTCTACGCCGACCAACGATCACCCAGTACACTAACACCATCCTTCACACTTAGGATAATTTACAATCTTTTGGACAAACAGCGTGGAAACAGGCCCTTCGACCCACCAAGTCATAAGGTCATAGGTGATAGGAGCAGAATTAGGCCATTCGGCCTATCAAGTCTACAGCCATTCAATCTTGGCTGATCTATCTCTCCATCCTAATACCATTCTCCTACCTTCTCCCCATAACCCCTGACAATCGCACTAATCAATAATTTGCCAAACTCCACCTTAAAAATATCCATTGATTTGGTCTCCACAGCCTTCTGTGGAAAAGAATTTCACAGATTCACCACCCTCTGCCTAAAGAAACTCCTAATCTCCTTCCAAAAGGAATGTCCTTTAATTCTGAGGCTCTTGACTCTTCCATTAGTGTAAACAACCTCTCCACATCCACTCTATCCAAGTCTTTCACTATTCGGTATGTTTCGATGAAGGGACCCCTCATCCTTCTAAATTCCAGCGAGTGTAGGCCCAGTGCCGGCAAATGCTCATTATATGTAAACCCACTCATTCCTGGGATAATTCTTGTAAACCTCCTCTGGTCCCTCACCAGACGCAGCACATCCTTCCTCAGACATGTGGACCAAAATTGTTCACAATACCACGCGTCTGCGTTGACCTGCGATCACTCAAAATACCCAATGAATTTGCCTCTACCGTTGTGTGTTGCAATAATCAGGCAAGACCTTACTTAAATGTATGAAACTGCTCAACAGTGGGTGTGAGCACTCATCCTGATTTACTTGATACATGGCAGGTCACCTTCGAGGAGAGATGATGGAAGCTCAGATAAGAAGGGGAATAATTTGATGCCAATATACATTTATACTCTTTCCACCCATCCCCCATCCTAGATCTTTGACCAGTTTGACTGTCCTGATTAAATTTCATCTTTCTAGGCCTCGTTGTCAGCTTCCCTTAGCTAACAATGATCTATACGAAATCTTCCTTTGATCTCTCGTTTTCATACCTTACACTTCCATATCTCTTTGTCTCCCTCTCCCATGATTCACGCTGAAGAAGGGTCTCGACCCGAAATGTCACCCATTCCTTCTATCCAGATATGCTGCCTGAGCGAATCCAGCCTTTTGTGTCTACATTTATTGACCATTCCACTAGATGTCAGTGTTTAAGAAGGAACTGCAGATGCTGGAAAATCGAAGGTAGACAAAATTGCTGGAGAAACTCAGCGGGTACGGCAGCATCTATGGAGCGAAGGAAATAGGCAACGTTTCGGGCCCGAAACGTTGCCTATTTCCTTCGCTCCATAGATGCTGCCGTACCCGCTGAGTTTCTCCAGCAATTTTGTCTACCACTAGATGTCAGCATGACACCACTACATTGAGACTGAAGGGGATGACAATATAGCTGTAAAACTCTGCAATCTAGCACAGTCTATTAACCAGCCTGCAGGGGAGAGAGAGAGACCTATAGAAACAAGGGAACTTACATCAACCGTGGCAGATTCTTGATTAACCAGCAGCTTTGAATAACTGCCCTGTCAGGTCCAACATTCTTCCAGATAATAAAGCACAGAAGTTGGACTGAACCCAATAATTGAAGTCTTGCTGCTTCCATAACTAAGAATCATGCAATAAGCTTGCTGCAATACAACTTAGGTCAATAGTGCAGTGGTATGAATATTGATTTCTCTAAATTCAAGTAACTCATGCACTCCCTCTCCATCATCTCCCCCACCCAAGTCGCACCAGGTTCCAGTTCTCAGCATTACCTTTTTGCATATCTTTCATTCATTTGTTCTATATCTCCCTACATCACTGTCTATATCTCTCGGTTCCCTTTCCCGTGACTGATCTGAAGAAGGGTCTCGATCTGAGACATCACCCATTCATTCTCCCCAGAGATGCTGCCTGTCCCGCTGAGTTACTCCAGCATTTTGTGTCTAATGCAGAGATAGTTTCAGCTATGGCTGAGAACATTTTAGGCAGCAAAAAGCACATTTTTTCCACATTGAGTTTAGTTTAAAGACACAAAGTGCTGGAGCAGATTAGTTTAGAAATATAGCATGGGAACAGGCTGTTCGGCCCACTGAGTCCACGCCGACCGACTTGTTTACACTCGTTCTATATAATCCCGCTTTCTCTTATAGCGTTTCTTGCGGTTGCAAGGGAAAGTGCCAGGAGAGGGGGTGGTTCGGGTGGGAAGGGACGAATTGACCAGGGAGTTGTGGAGGGAGCGGTCTCTGCAGAAAGCAGGCGGGAGGAGATGGGAAGATGTGGCCGGTGGAGCTACTAGCTACCTCTGCGGAGACCCTCAGACTATCTTTGATCGAACGTTACTGGACTTTATCTTGCACTAAACTTTATGCACATTATTCCCTGTATATATGGTAGCTCAATTGTATTGTATTGTCATGTATTGTCTTTCCGCTGACTGGTTAGCACGCTACAAAAGCTTTTCACTGTCCCTTGGTGCATGTGACAATAAACTAAACTCAAATTCAATATCTAACAATTACCTTCTCTAAACTAAATAATGACATTAGTATTCCAACTAATCTTTGATACATCGCACACACTTTAACTGAGATTTGTAAAGGCCAGGTTTAGTGATATAAGTAAAGGCAGAACCACTTTAAGGATATTAATAACAGCCATTGGATCACATCAACAATAGATTCGAGTATATCAAATCATTTACTCCTCTTGTTACTGCTTGAGGTTTCCTAATTTCACAGTGGCAGATGACACGTGTGTGATTAAGCCATATTGTGCACAGACTCTTAAATCTTTTCCAAGATGCAGATCTGAATGCCATGCATTTGAAATTAGATGTTTTCAACCTGACAGCAGCCTTCATCCATTCCATCAACTTCAACATAAGGGCTTTGTTCTCATCCCAAATTAGTTAACATGCCACTCACTTTGCCAATTAGGAGCTGGTGCAGGTTTCGCATAATGCTTTATTTTATTGGCGGGGTCACAGTTCAAGCTGGTCCATGAACTGTCACTACGGGGTCGGGTCACCTCTGTTACCCTGGTGATTTCCAACTCCTAAGCTAGGGGAGACACAAAATGCTGGAGTATCTCAGCGGGTCAGGCAGCATCTCGGGAGAAAAGGAATAGGTGACGTTTCGGTCCGAGACCCTTCTTCAGACTGAGTGTCAGGGGAGAGGGAAAGGAGAGATGTGAAAAGGTTCGGAACAAATCTGAGTCGGCACCAATTGTTGGCTGTGGAAGAGGTGCTAACCAAGTGATACAAACAGTGAAACTAGTAGGATGACTAGGGTGGAGGAGGGACAGAGAGAGAGGGATTGCAAGGGTTACTTGAAATTAGAGAAATCGATATTCTTACCGCTGCCCAAGTAAAATATGAGGAGTTGTTCCTCCAATTTGCGTGTGGTCTCACTCTGACAGTGAAGGAGGACAGTTGAAATGCTTGGCAACCGGGAGATCGTGTAGAAAAGCTAGACTACTGACTGATTCACCTCTACAACATTGTGGACATTGGACTTTGTCTATGGAACTGATGCTCATGGGATTTGAAATTGGGAATTCTCATGGGATTTGAAATTGTAGCCTACAACAGTCATTTTACAATCAAGTATTTTTCTCTAATATTGAGGGCTTTCCTCCAATATTCTGCTTTCTGGGGGAAAATATAGCAATCAATACTTTAGTTTAGTTTATTGTCATGGGGACCAAGTTACTGTGAAAAGCTTTTGTTGCGTGCTAACCAGTCAGTGGAAAGACAAGGTAGACAAAAATGCTGGAGAAACTTCAGACTCAGTCTGAAGATGGGTTTCGGCCCGAAACGTTGCCTATTTCTTTCGCTCCATAGATGCTGCCTCACCCGCTGAGTTTCTCCAGCATTTTTGTCTACCTTCGATTTTCCAGCATCTGCAGTTCCTTCTTAAACAAGTGGAAAGACAATACATGATTACAAATCGAGCCATCCGCAGTGTACATGACAAGGGAATAACTTGAATAACGTTTAGTCTGAGGGTCTCCGATGAGGTAGATAATAGCTCATGACTGCTCTCTAGTTGTTGGTAGGATGGTTCAGTTGCCTGATAACAGCTGGGAAGAAATTGCCCCTGAATGTGGAGGTGTGCATTTTCACACAGACACTTTATTAGCGACACTTTGAGGTGCATGTTTTTGGCTTAAGTTAAATGTCTTATTTGAGCAGGAGGACAGGCTTGGGGACTGGTTTGTACACTTTGAAACACAGCGAAAAAATCAATCACGTACAACCATCAAATTAATTAAAACGTTAACACTTTGCATCATGTCCCCAAGCCTAGAGATCTATAAGCAACATCATCTTCAATGCATAACCACAAAGACAGTTTCTTATGGTTTTGGTGTACTCTTTTCTCGCCTTGTGGAGAGAAGCTGATAATCAAATCAATAGACTGAAAATTTGATTCCATTTGAGTCAACTATTTGGGAATTCAGAAGAACCCTAAGACCTTGCCTTTAAACTTGCTGCCTGCTGCTGGATGCACTGCCTAAAATGAGACTCGTTGGCAGCTTGCTTCTTTTGGCTTAGTTGACTTGGAGAGCTGCCAAACTCAGCATGACTGTAGTTATTAGATACCGAAGAAACTTGATGAGCGATGATTAGAAAGAGAGGAGTGATGTTCTGAGTCAGCATCTTTGCAGTGCACCTGACCGCTGAGGTGCAAGTGACTTGCGTTAGTTAGTGGTGAAGTGAGGTTAGTTGGTCTCAACTCACTCTGTGTGCCTGGTGCTCTTGCACAATATTGATCCCAGCAGTGAATGGCAGGAACAACATTGATGACAGAGGCCATTTGATATGCAGTTTTCAAATTGCAAAAATGTCATAGAGACCAAGTCTCAGATCCTCTGACTAAGAGATGAAAAATTTGGAATAAAAAAAAAAGTAAAATTATTTCCATATCTACATTTCATCACAAAAACTTGATCCCAACACTCAGTGTTTGATGTTAAAAACTTTCTTTCCCCACTGGTAATATATGCTGATCAATTCCTTTCATGAAAAAAACAAATGCATGAATAGATCCTTGATTAATAATAAGTGCTTACTCGGCAAAGAAAAAACAAAGGATTTGTTCATGTGTATCAAATCAATTTAATATCACAAAAAATGTGATGAATTAGATTTGTAGTTCCATCACTTTGAAGTATATTCAGTAAAAAGCAGGATAGACGAAGAAATGTTGCTCACTTGGATTTTCAGAAGGCCTTTGACAAAGTGCCACACGTGAGGCTGCAGAATAAGATAGGAGTCGATGGTATTGGAAGCAAGGGACAAGTATGAAAAGAAGATTGGCTGACTGGCAGAAGGCAAAGAGTGGGAATAAAGGGTGGCCTTTTCAAGTTGGCTGCCGGTGACTAGTGCTGTTCTGCAGGGGTCAGTGTTAGGTAAACCACTTCTCACATTATATGTGCCATGATCACAATGAATGGCGGTGCTGGCTCGAAGGGCCGAATGGCCTCCTCCTGCACCTTTCTATGTTTCTATTTTCTATGTTAATGATAGAGATAATGGAATTGATGGCTTTGTGGGAGGGGGGGGGCAGATTTGCGGGTGATACGAGGATAGATGGAGGGGCAGGTAGGTTTGAGGAAACAGGGAGCCTGCAGACGTACTTGGTCAGGTTGGGAGAGTGGGCAAAGAAGTGGCAGATGGAACAGAGCGTAGCAAAGTGTACAATCATGCACTTTGGTAGACGGAATAAAGGCATAGGCTATTTCTTACCTAGGGAGAGGATTCAGAAATCAGAAGTGCAAAGGGACCCAGGAGTGCTGGTGCAGCATTCCCAAAAGGTTGAGTCGGTAGTTCGGAAGGCAACAGCAATGTTAATAATGCTGACATTTTATAAGGTGCTGGTCAGACCACATTTGGAATATTGTGAACATCGAGGAAGGAAATGCTGGCATTGGGGAGGGTCCAGAGGAGGTTTACAAGAATGAACCTGGGAATGATTGGATTGGTGTATGAGGAATGTTTGATGACTCTGGTCCTGTACTCACTAGAGTGTAGAAGGAAGAGGGGGAATCTCATTGAATCCTGCCCAATAATGTAGGGTCTAGTTAGAGTGGATGTGGAGAGGATGTTTCCAGTTGTGGGGCAGTCTAGGACCAGAAGGCACAGCCTCATAATTAAAAGGGCATTCTTAAATCATCACCGTTTATATATAACTAGACCAAGTGGGATCCGTTGGAACAACTCCAGGACTGTTTGGAGTCTGTAGACTGGGCAATGTTCAAGGACTCGGCAACGGACTTGAACGAATACGCCACAGTCGTTACAGACTTCATAAAGAAATGTGTGGAGGACTGCATCCCTACAAAAACCTTCCGAGTGTTTCCCAATCAGAAACCTTGGATGAACTTTGAGATCCGCACTCTCCTGAAGTCCAGACACAGGGCATTCACTTCCAACGATACAGTGGCCTACATGAAGACCAGATACGACCTTGGTAAGGCCATCAAAAAGGCCAAAAGGGACTTCTGCTCCAAACTGGAGGACGAGACAGATGTTCGGCAGCTGTGGCAGGGTCTGAATGCAATCACCTCCTACAAGGCAAAACCAGGAGGCAGCTCGAATGCCGGTGTAACATCACTCCCTGACGAGCTCAATGCGTTTTACGCACGCTTTGACAGGGAGAATACTGATGTGCCTTCCCGATCCCCCATTCGCTGTGATGGCATTTCAGTCTCAGTCACAGAGGCCGATGTCAGGAAATCCTTCAAAGGGGTGAACCCCCGAAAAGCACCTGGACCTGATGGTATACCCGGCCGTGTTCTAATAACCTGTGCGGACCAACTGGCGGGAGTTTTTACGGACATTTTCAACCTCTCACTTCTGAGGTCTGAGGTCCCCACCTGCTTTAAAAGGGCATCAATTATACCGGTGCCCAAGAAGAGTAAGGTGACGTGCCTCAATGACTATCGACCAGTAGCACTAACGCCGGTCGTGATGAAGTGCTTTGAGAGGTTGATCATGGAGCAAATCAACTCCTACATCGACAAAAACCTGGACCCACTGCAGTTCGCATACCACCACAACAGATCAACGGTGGATGCGATCTCGCTGGCCCTCCACTCCGCACTGGACCACTTGGACAACAAAAACTCATATGTCAGGCTGTTATTCATTGATTACAGCTCGGCATTTAACACAATCATCCCCTCCAAACTGGTTACCAAACTCGCAGAACTGGGTCTCTGCGCATCCCTCTGCAACTGGATCCTCGACTTCCTCGTCCACAGACCACAGTCTGTTCGTATTGGTGGAAATGTGTCAGCCTCAATAACAATCAGCACGGGAGCACCTCAAGGCTGCGTGCTCAGCCCCCTGCTGTACTCACTCTATACCCATGACTGCGTAGCGAACCACAGTGCGAACTCCATCATCAAGTTCGCTGACGACACCACTATTGTGGGGCGTATCACTGATGGGGATGAGTCAGAGTACAGAAGAGAGATCGAGCAACTGTCCATATGGTGCCAGCGCAATAACCTGGCCCTCAACACCAGCAAAACCAAGGAACTGATTGTGGACTTTGGAAGGAGTAGGAGGGGGACCCACAGCCCCATTTATATCAACGGGTCGATGGTTGAAAGGGTCAAGAACTTCAAATTCCTGGGGGTGCACATCTCTGAAGATCTTTCCTGGTCCGAGAACACTAACTGCAATTATCAAAAAAGCTCATCAGCGCCTCTACTTCCTGAGAAGATTACGGAGAGTCGGATTGTCCAGGAAGACTCTCTCTAACTTCTACAGGTGCACAGTCGAGAGCATGCTGACCGGTTGCATCGTGGCTTGGTTCGGAAATTTGAGCGCCCTGGAGAGGAAAAGACTACAAAAAGTCGTAAACACTGCCCAGTCCATCATCGGCTCTGACCTTCCTTCCATCGAGGGGATTTATCGCAGTCGCTGCCTCAAAAAGGCTGGCAGTATCATCAAAGACCCTCACCATCCTGGCCACACACTCATCTCCCTGCTACCTTCAGGTAGAAGGTACAGGAGCCTGAAGACTGCAACAACCAGGTTCAGGAATAGCTACTTCCCCTCAGCCGTCAGGCTATTAAACCTGGCTCGGACAAAACTCTGATTATTAGCAACCACTTACTGTTATTTGCACTACCAGTTTATTTATTCATGTGTGTATATATTTATATCATGGTATATGGACACATTTATCTGTTTTGTAGTAAATGCCTACTATTTTCTGTGTGCTTAAGCAAAGCAAGAATTTCATTGTCCTATACAGGGACACATGACAATAAACTCACTTGAACTTGAACTTGAACTGTCACTCGTGAGCAATATTCCACCACTCACTCATAGCCCAGGCGCGGCTGACGGGTCCCCGTTGTGACTCCAGAGATCCCCGTCATCGGAACTTGTGGTTCGAGGTAACTTGTAGTTAGTGCAGTGAAATAAAAAGAATACCGATAAATGTTTTTTGTTCGGTCAAGACTATAATATAAGAGGCAAGCGCTCTGTAAAAGATGAAATAGCACAGTGATGAAAGAGTTTCTGATAGCCTATTTAAACAGTCCATTTCTCCCGGTGCCTGGCTTCTGAAAGATTATGTAGCTCCCAGGGTGCAGTGTGCGCCCTCCTTCTTTATAACTCTGTATGAAGGATGTGCATTTGATTACCCTTATCCATAACAAATGTAATATTGCTAATATGTGTTGGTTATAAGTTCAGCTGCCAGGACATGATTAATGATTTGGTATTATTGCATACTGTAGGGAATAATGCAGGATACGTGATGAGATACACAATAGCCTAAATTGATTTTAAGAGAGATTGAGTGTGAACTGCTGGAACCATGAATTATTTTATATATAAGATCCTCAGTGCAAATGCATAATGCACAGAACACAGCCCTATTATATCCTCGTTTGAATCACATGGCTAATTATCTGCTGCTTAATGCAGTGGTAAGTTGTTCTGTGTTTCACTACCTCGGGGCGTCCTTAAGTGGTTGACAGTTAGCAACTTCTGAAGTGAAGTCACTCTGGTAATATATGACATTCGACGCGCTCCCGGCAAGATATGTGTTCTCCTTTCAAATGACGCCGTGACTATTATCCACTGGAAACGGTAGCCAAGGCCTCAGTTTAATGTCATGAATGGTGGCATCACTGACAGTGTTGCACACCCTTACTTCAACAAGTTTGGGCGGCACGGTGGCACAGCGGTAGAGTTGCTGCCTATGCCCCTGTCCCACTTAGGAAACTTGAACGGAAACCTTTGGAGACTTTGCGCCCCGCCCAAGGTTTCCGTGCGGTTCCCGGAGGTTGCAGGTAGTGGAAGCAGGTAGGGAGACTGACAAAAACCTCCGGGTTTCCTTAGGAAACCCTTCAGGTTTCCTAAGTGGGACAGGGGCATTTTACGCCAGAGACCTGCGTTCAATCCTGACTACGGGTGCTGTCTGTACATAGTTTGTACATCCCCCCTGTGATCACGTGGGTTTTCTCCTCGTGCTCAGGTTTCCTCCCACACTCCAAAGACAAACAGATTTGATTGGTAGATAAGTGATGGTCTTGGCATCATGTTCAGCACAGGCATTGTGGGCCTAAGGGCCTGTTCTTGTGATGATGGTGATACTTTATCGATGATGACAATCTATGTTGGCAAAAAGAACCAAAACTATAACAAAAGGCCTAGCCGCATGTAATATGTTCTCAGTCTCTCTGAAAATCGATTTGGGACAATATATGCATCATAACCCATCGTTTCTCATTCCCCAAAGCACTATTCACTCCAATAAATTCTTAACATCTTTATTTCAAGATTTATTTTTTATTCACACTATATCTTCAGTGGGATGTGACCATTCTCTGCTTCTTTGGGCTAAGTAAAGAGTTGCTATGTTTAGCGTAAGTAGAGAAGTGTTTTTACAGGGTGCTTTGTGTTGGTGTAAGGCAGCAACCTTACAGAGCTCCTGCGTACAAACCTGTGTTTGGTTCATTCCATTCTATGAAGTTAAACATAGGAACTGATAGACAGTGTTTACCAAATTGTAATGTGAGGCTTTTTTGTTAAAGAAAATATTGCAGTTTGAACTAAACTGCTTAAGTGCTAAATATTAGTGCTAAATATGAGTCAGATTATAGAAGAGAGTTCGAGCAACTGTACATATGGTGCCAGCGCAATAACCTGGCCCTCAACACCAGCAAAACCAAGGAACTGATTGTGGACTTTGGAAGGTGTAGGAGGGGGGCCCACAGCCCCATTTATATCAATGGGTCGATGGTTGAAAGGGTCAAGAGCTTCGAATTCCTGGGCGTGCACATCTCTGAAGATCTTTCCTGGTCCGAGAACACTAACGCAATTATCAAGAAAGCTCATCAGTGCCTCTACTTCCTGAGAAGATTACGGAGAGTCGGTTTGTCAAGGAAGACTCCCTCTAACATCTACAGGTGCACAGTAGAGAGCATGCTGACCGGTTGCATCGTGGCTTGGTTCGGCAATTTGAGCGCCCTGGAGAGGAAAAGACTACAAAAAGTAGTAAACACTGCCCAGTCCATCATCGGCTCGGACCTTCCTTCCATCGAGGGGATTTATCGCAGTCGCTGCCTCAAAAAGGCTGGCAGTATCATCAAAGACCCACACCATCCTGGCCACACACTCATCTCCCTGCTACCTTCAGGTAGAAGGTACAGGAGCCTGAAGACTGCAACAACCAGGTTCAGGAATAGCTACTTCCCCACAGCCATCAGGCTATTAAACCTGGCTCGGACAAAACTCTGATTATTAATAACCCATTTTCTGTTATTTGCACTTTATCAGTTTATTTATTCATGTGTGTATATATTTATATTATGGTATATGGACACACTGATCTGTTTTGTAGTAAATGCCTACTATGTTCTGTGTGCTGAAGCAAAGCAAGAATTTAATTGTCCTATACAGGGACACATGACAATAAACTCACTTGAACTTGACTTGAACTTGAACTATTGCCTGTGCCTGTATGAGTTACTGGGGGAAAAAAATAGAATTTGGCGATAATCATTTATTTTCAGACAATGTGAATTATTCAACTGCAATGGACTGATTCAAGACTAGACCCTGAGTTCTGGAGTAACTCGGTGAGTCAGACAGCATCTCTGAAGGATATCAATAGGTGATGTTTCAGGTCAGGATCCTTCTTCAGATTGATGAAGGGTTCCGAACTGAAACATCGCCTATCCTATCCATATCCTCCATAGACGCTACCTGACCCCGTGGAGTTACTTCAGTACTTTGCGGTTTATTTTAATAAACCAACATCTGCAGTTTCTTGTATCTAATTGTTACTGGGTCTGTCCTCATTTAGTTTGATTGTTAAGTCAAGAATTTTGAGAGTCCTGCATTGTCAGTCTTTTTGATAATTATTTAAATGGTTTGCATTCTTGTCTGTTGTGAGGCAGATGGAATCGAAGAAACCAATGGAGGATTAGGATTTATGGAAACCCTTTAAAAGTCTGCACCCAGTTACAGCATATTCCTGTGTAGGAAGGAACTGCAGATGCTGGTTTATACCGTAGATAGATACAAAATGCTGAAGTTACTCAGCGGATCAGGCAGCATCACTGGAGAAAAAGTCTGAAGAAGGGTTCCGATTCGAAACGCCACCTATTCTTTTCCTCCAGAGATGTTGCGTGACCCGCTGAGTTACTCCATTATTTTGTGTCTATCATAGCATATTCCTGCTTGTCACCACCTGGCATTAACTGATTCCTATTGCATTTAAGACTTGGGAGGACTTCTATGATAAAATAATCAGCACGACAATGGTGGTGTTTGTACACACACTTATTGATGAGTTCAGGGCAACATTGGCTCATCTGCTGTGGCTATTGTGCCTTCATTTCTGACAGGAGTATTCAGCAAAATCGAGTTAGCTGCCACTCCTGTAGAGTAGCTGCACTTGATGTAATGAGATCATACAAGAAAGTGGTGCGGACACATCAGTGAGAGGTCATTAATTATGGCTGATTTTAAAATAACTTCACCTCTTTTGAGTAAAAAATATATACAGTGGCGCTATTGCAGAAAGATGAACTGGTGAAGTATCTGGAAGCATTTAATGGTTCCAAGTCCCACATAGATTATAATGAAACATCTACAAATCTGAAGAGAATATGATTGCCCCAGCACTTATCTACAGTAGCCAGCAGGGTGGTAATCATACACCTAGCTAGCACTTTATGAATAATGCTCATGAATGACAAAATATCTGGAAGGCAGAAGATGAAACATCAATAGCCCTGGAAAAGATGTTCAGCTATTATTTATATTGTGAAATTCAAAGTTGGATTCAGGAAGGTGCTGCTCCACAATATTATTTCATGTATTTTAAACGGGTTTCACAACAAACAAAAAAACTGATGAAAGCAAATCTTTCAGTGCTTGACTGAGACCTGCTTGCAATTCATTACTCTGAGGAGATGGGTCCGAGTCATGCCTTGCGGAGCTTGCACATGTGTGGATCTTTTTCCTCAGTAAAATCAGCCCATGTTAAACAAGCAGTGGAGTAAGTTTCATCTCTGCACGGTTGGCTGGGTCTCAGTGTGCCCTGGCTGCGTCTTGTGGGCCGAGGCATTGTGTTGGAGAATCCTTAAAGCCCGTCAGCACCAGTGAATGTGCCAGATTTGACAGGGACACATTGAATTTGGTGCCTCATTAGCTGAGGAGAGACCCAGATGCGAGGTGACTTTACCTTCAAAGGGCCGCGGGATGATTGGATTGAGCCTTGCGCGATGCAAAACGTGGCACTGGCTCGAACAGATGGCTGATGTGTCTAACGAGCTTCCTCTGAGGACCGAACAAAGCAGAGCGCCGGCCTTCACTTTAACCTCTGATATGGGTCTTGCTGCTAAATTATGGCATTTACATATAAAAATAGGGCTGCACAGCAGGAGCTGCTTAAGCTTGCAGTGTTTTGCTCCTGGTCTTGGCCCAGGCAGTGCTTAATACCTTTATCAGCCTATTATGTACATTGAACATCTGATATAAGTTGTACGTTCGTAGCAAATAGTGAAGACATGAACCAGATAGGGCTAAGCCCTCCATGTACCACTTGTGTTGAATACAGCGGAGTCTTCCATATCTTGTATCTGATGAAGGGCATCTGAAGAGGGGTCCCGACCCGAAGCATCACCTATCCATGTTCTCCAGGGATGCTGTGTTACTCCGGCATTTTGTGTCTATCTTCGGTGTAAATCAGCATCTGCTGTTCTGCCTGGATAATGGGGTATTAACTACAAGGCGAGGTTAGAAAAACCTGGATTGTTTTCTCTGGAATGTCAGAGGGACACCTGATAGAAGTATATACAATTAGGAGAGGCGTAGATAGGAGAGACAGTCAGAACCTTTTTCCTCGGGTGGAAATGTCAAAGACTAGAGGACATAGCTTTAAAGAGAGCTTAAAGTTCACCTTAAAACATTAAAAAGGAAGATGTGTGGGGCAAGTTTTTCTTTTTCAGGTGTTGGTGGGTGCCTGGAATCCACTGCCAGGGTTAATGGTGAAAACAGGTACCATAGTGCCATTTCAGAAGCTTTTAGATTGGCACATGGATATGTCAGGAATGGAGGGATATGGATGATGAGCAGGTAGACGTGATTAATTTATTTTGACATCATAATCTCCACAGATATTGTGGGCTGATGGACCCAATCCTGTGCTGTACTGATCTATTTTCTGTTTGTTTCAATGCTTGAAACCATGTGTTTCAATTGCAGGTATTTTCAAATGTTGAATACATAGAGAAGTGGGAGCAATTTATTTTACACAGAGGGTGCCGAGAACCAGGGGTGGTGGCAGAGACAGCTATGATAGTAGCATTTAAGAAGCATTTGGGTACATGGATGGTTCAATGGTACGTCACATGTACCGAGGTCAGTGAAAGTCATTTTTGTGTATAGTTCAGTACAAGTAACACTATACATAAGCACTCAGATGCATCTTAGGGAAACATCTCAGGTGCAGTACAAGTGCGTAGTTGTAGTACACGCAGTCAGTTTACAGAGTCTGTAGGAAAGAACTGCAGATGCTGGTTCAAATCGAAGATGGACACAAAACGCTGGAGTAACTCAGCGGGACAGGCGGCATCTCTGGGTGATGTTTCGTGTCGAGACCCTTCTTCAGACTTTCGACCCGAGAAGTCACCCATTCCTTTCTGCCAGCGATGCTGCCTGTCTCGCTGAGTTACACCAGCATTTTGTGTCTATCTTCAGTATACAGAGTCGCCAGAATTGGCACTATTTTCAAGTCCCAGTTGTTGTATGTGCAGGGTTCTTGATCTGACCATGAAGGTCCATTGTCCTGGCGGTGTTGCTGGGTTGGCCTGGCCAAGCGTAGCCATGGTGTCATCCACTGCTGTAGTTTGTGTACATTGGGTATCCAAGCATAGAATTTCACTGTGCTTAGTCACATGTGACCATTCCGTCAGGCACAGGGTTCATGGTCTTCCATCTGTCCGCAACTCCAAAGGCTCTCAAACCCCTCAGATAAGAAATGTTTCCTCATCTCAGCATTAAGTTGGGGGTTCCTTTATTCTGAGATCATTCCTGCCGACTGTCAGCAGAAGAAACATCTTCCTGGCATTTACCCTGTCTGGTCACCGAAAACACAAAGTGCTGGAGGAACTCAGCGGGTCAGGCTGCAACTGTGGAAGGAAATGGGCAGACAACGTTTTGGCTCAGAATCCTTCAGGGAATGGATGGATATGGATCATGTCCAGGCAGATAAGATTGGTTTATCTTGGAATCATGTTGGACACAGACATGGTGGGCTGAAGGGCCTATTCCTGTGCTGTACTCTTCTGTGTTCCAGTTGTGTATCATCTCAGTAAGGACCCCACCCCCACCCCCTGCTACCTGTACTGGGAATGGCAGTAAGACTACCGCTAGCCAGTTAGTAATTCACCAATGCATTACATCATCTTTAATTTAAAAAACGCAAAATCATTCTTTGTGTGGACGGTGCCAAGCTGGGATGGAACAGCTAAACGAGACGAGCTTGCATCCATATGGAGATCCTTGTCACAGCAAGGCAATTAGGGCTGGAGAGGAAAGTGGACGCTATTAGACAGCGCTGCTGCTGTTGCTGGCAGCTGGTTCCTGTCTGTATCCCGTGCGGCCTAGGAACAGGTCTGGAGGACATAAATGAACGGGTGCAGAGAAACTGGTAATCAAGCAGGTTATTTTAAATCAGTATTGTGGTGCTTTGCAGAAAAGTCCCGCTGTGCACAGTACGACTATTCAGCTGCTTGTGGGGGGGGATGCTCACCAGCTTGCGATCCAACAGCCCTCTCTTATCAGTCATAACTATGCCTGCACAGCTTGGGCCCGGCAATTTGGTTCAATCCCCCGGTTAGGAGAAGTGAAAATCAAACATATTCACTGATAGTGATAAGTATGTGCATGTATCTCTCTGTTGTCGTTGAGTATGAATCCTTTGGTGCAGTTTGGTGTTGTAATACAGCGCAGAAACAGGCCCTTCGGCCCACCGAGTCCGTGCCGGCTAGCATGACTCTAATAGAGATTAGTTTAGAGTTTAGAGAATTCTCATTAAAAACTAAACTGAAATAAAGGCAGGTGGGTGGGATATGAGAGGACATTCAGTTCAAATGGTGTTCTACTGTTGCAAGGAACAAAGTCTTGATACATACCACAGCAAGGGGTTAATAAGGGCACATATGTGTGTGTGTATAATATATATATATGTGTGTATGGATATATGTGTATGGATATGTGTATATATTTATACAGTTTGTGTGTGTGTGTGTATGTATGTACATATGCATGTATATATAGAAAAATGTATATGTGTTGTGTGTATGTACATATGCATGTATATATAGATAAATGTATATGTATTGTGTGTGTGTGTGTATATATACACAAACACTGAACTTTTTTCTCGTTTATTAGCTGGTCCAGCTTTGTTCTGGCCTTTTCTTACCCCCAGTTCCCTCCCCTTTACTTTCAGTTTGAAGAAGGGTCCCAACCCCATATGTCACCCTTCGTATTTCTCCTGGGATGCTGCCTGACCTGATGAATTACACCAGCACTTTGTGTCATACCTATGTACAAAATGGATGGGTTACACCTTAACTGGATGGGGGCCAATGTTCTGGCAGGCAGGTTTGCTGGTGTTACACGTGTGGGTTCAAACTAAATAGCGGGGGGGGGGGGGGGGGGGGGGGGGACAAATTGGGAGTATAAAGATGTGGGTTAAAGGAGAAGTGAGTACAGGAAAAGTTACAAAAGTCTCCCAAATGAATGGGAAGGAAAGTTTGAGAAGGGATACGAGAGTAAAGTCAGGGGCAATAGTGACCGGGGTGAGTGGGGAGGTGAATACCGAAGTTAAAGTGTTGTATATGAATGCGCACAGTTTAAGAAATAAAATGGATGAGTTCGAGGTTCAGTTAGAAATTGGTAAGTATGATGTTTTAGGAATTACAGAGACATGGGTGCATGAGGACCAGGGCTGGGAACTGAATATTCAGGGATACACATCCTCTGAAAAGACAGACCAGTGGGCAGAGGGGGTGGGGTAGCTCTGATGGTAAGGAATGAAATTCAGTCCCTTGCGAGGGGTGACATGGAATCAGGAGATGTAGAGTCGTATGGATAGAACTGAGGAATTATAAGGGTAAAAAGACCCTAATGGAAGTTATCTACAGGCCCCCAAACAGTAGCCTGGATATAGGGTGCAAGTTGAACCAAGAGTTAAAATTGGCATGTAGCAAAGTTAATGGTTATGGGAGATTTCAACATGCAGGTAGACTGGGAAAATCAGGTTGGTACTGGACCCCAAGAAAGGGACTTTGTGGAATGCCTCCGAGATGGATTCTTAGGGCAGCTTGTGCTGGAGCCTAAGTTCTCAGAGAAACCGAAGTTCTTAGAGAAAACATGTGCAGTCACGGGGAGAACGTACAAACTCTGTACAGACAGCAGCCATAGCTAGGATCAAACCCAGGTCTCCAGCACTGTTATGCCCCTGTCCCACTTAGGAAACCTGAACGGAAACCTCTGGAGACTTTGCGCCCCACCCAAGGTTTCCGTGCGGTTCCCGGAGGTTGCAGGTGGTTGCCGGAGGTTGCAGGTAGGGAGACTGACAAAAACCTCCAGGAACCGCACGGAAACCTTGGGTGGGGCGCAAAGTCTCCAGAGGTTTCCGTTCAGTTTTCCTAAGTGGGACAGGGGCATAAGGCAGCAACACTACCGCTGTGCCTCTTGTCGTGGAAAAATGAACAACGGGACTAAGTTTATGAACCAGTTTATTTTAAAATACTAATTGCCTCATTCGCTTTATAAATATCACCATACACTCAGACATTTCACAGCACTGATCATTGTTTCAGTGTGGCACTTCAGAATGCTTTATAGTCAAGGTAGTTTTCAAAAACAAATAAAATCAGCGAGAACCATACTTTACATCCCAAAACAAAAATTGGCTTCCGCCGCCTTTACAGTCCTTTTGTGTTGCAACAGTTAACACCTCCTCATGGCTATTATGAAGAGAGAAGGTTGAAGCATAGAAGAAAATGTGAACAGTTTAGCAAGTGCTGCTGGCTGCCAACAGTAATGCTTAATTTTACACACCTGCTTTTTTGTTCCATAGAATAACACTGATAAATACGCAGGAGACTTTGAGGAGAGTAACCATTGTTTGAATAGACAACCGAATAATGAATAACATTGATAGTGGTGCAAATGTTTGCTTTTTCCTTAAGTTAGAGAGCGCCCTTTATACTCCAGAATCTTGTGCATGACAGACGTATTTTTCTGTTGTTGCTAAAATAATGAACAGACCTGAAGCATATTATTATCCATATTTGCAATTAATATCTTCAATGTTTGTGGACTACTTAGCCTTGCCTGTGGCTTCCATGGAGCAGACTCGATGGGCCAAATGGCCCAATTCTGTTCCTATGTCCTATGATCTTTCCAATCCTCATTCCTTTATAAATGAGTGAACGGGAAGAGCAGACTCGGGTTTAAAAAAAAATTCTATCTGTTTTAGTTTTAGTTTTTGGTTGAGATGCAGCATGCAAACAGGCCCTTCAGCCCATCGAGTCCACGCCGACCAGCAAAGCCCATACACTATTTCTATCCTACACACTAGGGACAATGTACAGAGGCCAATTAACCTACAAACCTGCACGCCTTGGAATGTGGGATGGAGGACTAAATGAATGAATTAATTCTTCATCGTCACGTGACAAGTCACAGTGAAATTCTTTGCTTGCATACCAAAGGTATGCAAATAGTTGCCCATAAAGGACACTTACAAAGTACAAGGTCCCCCTTGTTCTCCCCCTCCCCCTCCTCACAGTGGTCCTCCCACACTGGTTCCTCCATTGTTCTTCCCTCTCCAAAACCCATACGGTCTCAGGGAATGTACAAACTCCATACAGACAGCACCCGTAGTCGGGATCGAACCCGGGTCTCTGGCGCTGTGAGGCAGCAACTCTATCACTGCGCCGCCTTTGTCTCTTGTGCAATATTGAAGCCCACTTCATCCTGGTACTCGATTCAATGGGTTTTGATAAGGTCTCCCCAACATATAACTAAAGACCCAAATATTTTAGTCAAGCCTAATACAACAGCAATAGCATAAGACATGCAGATCGAGCATTTATTTGGCAGTAATACCACAGCCATTTTGTAACTAATGTTCGGCATCACAGCTGCTGTGGGTAGTTCACCGACCACTTCATTCCCATTACGGAAATTACTTCCTTAATGGAGCACGGGTCAGAGAAAAGGTGATGACAGTGCAGATTCCCCTAGCTGGGCACATTCTCCTTGTTGGGAGCATGCATTGCATGAATTATTCCTTACGTAAACCCTGGCTGACAGAAGATAGCGGTGGGGATTTTCCTTTCTTATCACGGATGAGGGAAACCAATCTTACACTTATTCCAGTGGGTGGATACTGATCCTAACAAGAGTGGATATTCAACCTGCCTGTGCTTGTGGCTATCAGGACTTGCCTCTGGCAGCTCCCAAGCATGGGGTGGGAGGATTTGAAAATCTGCAGCAATTTATTTTATGTATTCATTCTTTGGATTCAAAGAATCACAAGTCCACTATTTATTGCCCATTCTTAACTGCCCAGGGTCAGGCAGAGGTGAGCCACCTCATTGAGTGTAGGACTAGAGGGCGCAGCCTCAGAATTAAAGGATGTACCTTTAGAAAGGAGATGAGGAGGAGGAATTTCTTTAACCAGAAGGTGGTGAATCTGTGGAATTCATTGCCACAGATGGCCGCGGAACCCAAGTCATTAGGGCGGCACGATGGGGCAGTGGTCGAGTTGCTGCTTTACAGCGCCAGAGACCTGGGTTCGATCTTGACTCGGGGTGCTGTCTGTACGGGGTTTGTACGTTCCCCCTGAGACTGCATGGATTTTCTCAAGGTGCTCCAGTTTTCTCCCACGCTCCACAGATGTACAGGCTTGTAGGCTGACAAAAGTGCTGGAGAAACTCAGCGGGTGCAGCAGCATCTATGGAGCGAAGGAAATAGGCAACGTTTCGGCCCGAAACGTTGCCCATTTCCATCGCTCCATAGATGCTGCTGCACCCGCTGAGTTTCTCCAGCACTTTTGTCTCCCTTTGATTTTCCAGCATCAGCAGTTCCTTCTTAAACAGGCTTGTAGGTTAATTGGCTTCGGTAAAAAAAATAGTAAATTGTCCTTAGTGTGTAGGAAATGTTAGTGTATGATGCTGGCGTGGACTCAGTGGGCCGAAGGGCCTGCTTCCAAGTGGTATGTCTAACGTCATTGGGTATTTTTAAAGTGGAGATTGACAGGTGCTTGATTAGTAAGGGTGTCAAAGGTAATGGGGAGAAGACAGAAAAATGGGGTTGAGAGGGGAAAATAGATCAGTCACGATCGAATAGTGGAGTGGACTTGATGGGCCAAATGGCCTAATTCTGCTCCTATGGCTTATGATCAAAGCTCTGCAGTCCTTCTGGTGATGGTGCTTCCATGGTGCTGCTGAAAAGGAAGTTCCAGGATTTAATTTTGGCAACAATGACAGAATGGGGTGTAATTTGAAGGGAGATTTTTATTTCCACCACCCGTCCACTCTTGGTTACTTTCGATGTGTCTAAGCTCCATGTTCTGAATATGGATCGTCACTATAATGTGATGTTTGCTACAGGAGTGGGCATTGAAGCATTCAAAGACATATGTATCTTGCAGGGTGCTTGTAACATACCTAAACGCCAACGTAGACACGACTTCCCTTCTAACCTCAGTAAGATGGGGGAACAGGCAAGTAGAATACAGAGGTTGGACTTCATGGACTTGTTGATGCCGTCATAGTTGGAATGATTCCAGAATCCGCATACAGTCTTCGTTTCAGGAACACTTTTGTTTTTATGCCATGGTGACGTCGTGTTGCTGCCTCACAGCACCAGAGACCCGGGTTCGATCCTGACTACGGGTGCCGTCTGTACGGAGTTTGTACGTTCTCCCCAGTGACCTGCATGGGTTTTCTCCGGGATCTCCGGTTTCCTCCCACACGCCAAAGACCTACAGGGTTGTTGTTTAATTTGCTTGGTATAAGTGTAAATTGTCCCTGGTGTGTGTGTGTGTGTGTAGGATAGTGTTATTGTGTGAGGATCGCTGGACTTGGTGTATCCGCGCTGTATCTCGAAACTAAGCTAAACACTATAGCCCATCTTCGGTTTAAACCAGCATCTGCAGTTCCTTCCCAAAGATTAAAGGCGATGCTTAATTGGAAGCAGCATGCAAAGCACTGCCTCAGCGGATGGGTAGTGAGCACTAATGATCTTGGCAGTTAGATGCAGCTCAGTGTAAGGGGGAAGGATAACTAAGACATCTAAAGAGCCAGGGGTGATTTCTGTGATGCTATCAATCTTGCACCATTCTTGGCAGTGCAATGTACCCTTGGAAGGAAGACTTTGTGAATGACACCATCCCACTATTATTAATGAACTATGATGCCACTGAATCCTTCCCATGAATGTTTGGTTGTAGCAATAACCAGGAGAGTCCTATGGGCAGCATTATTTGACTTTGCAAATCTGCCATTTGAAAGCACATGCGATGCTCTCTGACCTGAGTTTAAAGCAATATCCCTGTTTTTCTGTTCTTTTCTCACTCCATTACAACTCCAAAATGCTACATTATTAATGACAATGTTCCATTAAAATGTCCATGTCCCACCTGTCCATGTTCACCAGAGATGCTGCCTGGCCCGCTTAATTACTCCAGCACTTTGTAGGGTTTTTTTTTTGTCAACCAGCATCTGCAGTTCCACAATGTCCTCAATCCTCTCTGTAATTGTTAGCATGTGTCCACGGAAGGCATGATCTCCTGGCAAACAAGGGCACAGCACATGTCTGGAGAACGTGGATAGGTGACGTTTCGGGATGGGACTCTTCTTTACTCTGAACCAGCGGGGTTACTCCAGCAGTTTGTGCACAGGACGAGGGTTGATGTTGAATACACATTGGACACACTACTGTGGATCCCCAGATGAGATAGAAGGAGATCTCTGGCTCAGATGACTGCCAAGGTGGAGGATGGGCGTTTGGGCCACACCTGCACCGCGGACACCAACATCAAGAGCTCCTTGCAACTGATGACCACAATCTTGCTCGCCTCAAAAGGACACAGTGGTGGAGTAACTCCGCTGTTTCATTTCCTTTAGCCCCCAATAAAGGGGAACTTCTGGAGGAACACGGCAGATCCGGCAGCATCTGTGGAGGAAAGTCAACGGTCGAGACCCTTCATCTTGACTGAGGAAACACTGACTCACCATTCCCCCCCCCCCACATATGCTGTCTGGCTTGCAGAGTTTCGCCAGCATCTCTCCTTGTGTTGCAGATTCCAGCATCTGCAGTCTATAGTGCCTCTGTTTCTTTTGTCTTTATTGCTTCAATTCAATAATGGTGCATTTTGCTGATCCTTTCTCTCTAACAATTTTGCAGCAGCCATCCAGGATCTTGACAGCACAAACTCAGTGCCGTGTGGGCTCATATTGGGTGAAAATCCATTGGAAGTATCGTTTAGAAATTGGTGCTACAGTCATGCTGGCGCAAGCAATGATTCTTTGGCACGGGGCATAACGCCGTGTGCTTATAAAATGTTTTTCCCTGAAGCCCACCTTTAACAGGTGGATTTGTCATGTCACTGGCTTAGTTCTGCTTGGGTTGTAGTGTAAACATTAGCATTTATAATTCCCAATTTATAATTCACAGCTTTCACTTTAGCAGCACCGCCAGCGAGCATGTCACGCTATGCTGGAGCCGTGCGATTCAAAAGCATACAATCCACTTGAAACCAAGCTGCAAAAATGGTGTGCGCTTTGATTTGTTTGTAGCTGAAAGAAATGCTATTGGCATGCCAATGGAAGCACTTCACAAAATATCCAGTCGCCCCAAACAGCCCTGTTATCAACACTGCATTTGCAGAAGTCTATATAATGACACACTATAGCCAGCCAGAGTTGAGACAATTAGGCAATGTTCCTGCCAACCAGCCTTGCTGACAATATTGCTCTATATGATGAAGATTGATTTTAATGCAGGTAAGTTGCAAGTAACAGTCCCAGTAGTTTTCTGGAGAAACGTTGCTCTTATAATTGAAGCCATCGCTGTGGTTTGTCTGCTGCACTCTTTAAATAGACGTTGTTTACTGAGTATGTGTCGGAAGGAACTGCAGATGCCGGTTGAAACCGTAGACACAAAAAGCTGGAGTAATTCAGCGGTGGACAAAAATGCTGGAGAAACTCAGCGGGTGAGGCAGCATCTATGGAGCGAAGGAATTGGGCAACGTTTCGGGTCGAGACCCTTCTTCAGTAACTCAGCGGGACAGGCAGCATTTCTGGAGAGAATAAATGGGTGATGTCTCATGTTGATACCCTACTTCAGTCTGAGTTACTCCAGCTTTTTGTGTCTCTTGTTTTCTGAGTAAACTGACCTTTTGCAACAGCCATTTCTCCATACTCCCAACTTTGAACTCGTTGGCTTTCTTGCTGTTGCCAGTCAATACCATGCTTGCTGAAAGGCATTTCAGTTGTCAAATCGCAGTGGCAACTATCACCTCAAACGAGTCAGCACCTTGTCCCACTCTCTCCACAGAATCTCTGGCCTCCAGCTGGGCTGAGAGCTGCTGGACAGTCCTCTCCAGGCTGAGGTTCTGGCGGCGAGTGCGTAGGTAGTTCTGCTGGAGCTGCTTCTGGTATTCAATCACCCGCTCCTTCTCTGCACACCACAGCAGCCGTTCCTTCTGAGAGTCGAGGGACAGCGCCTGGTTCCTCTGCTTCTCCTGCTCCAGTTGGGCTTTTAACTTGTCCACTTGTCCCTGCAGGTTCGCTGTCCCTTGCTGGCCCTGTCGCAGGGACAGGGCCGGTTCAGGCCGGCTGTCATTCTCGCCTGCATAGCTCGCTTCCTTCCAGCTCACCGAGTTGCGTTTCAGTTCGCGGATCCTCTGCTCCTGCAGGCCGACCTTCTCCCGCAGTAACTCAGCCGCATTCCTCATGCGCTGCAGCTCGTTCTCGCACACCTCCAGCTCCCTCGCCTTGGCCTGCACTGCGCCCTGCAGCTCCTCGACCCGCTGCTCTCGAGAGGACAGCTTCCCTCTCGCCTCCCTCGCCTGGTTCCTGAGGGTCAGCACCTCGTTGGTCTTGTTGGCCAGCTCCGTCTGCGAGTCCTTCAGCTGCTGCTTTAGAAGAGAGATCACCCCAGACTTCTGGCAGACCTGAAACAGTAATGGTCCATAATCTGCAAATGCACACGAACATCACTTGCACCACACTGTCCCACAACTGTGGTTTCAAACTAGATGTGACACCAATCCAAGCTCGATCTGACTCGTAGAAACAAGGAACTGCAGATGCTGCTGACAAAAAAAATACACCAAAGTTGTGGAGAAACTCAGTGGGTCAGGCAGCATCCCTGGAGAACATGGATAGGTGGAAATCTGACGTTTTGTTCTGAAGAAGGGTACCGACTCGAAACATCACCCATCCATGGTTTCCTGGGATGCCACCTAACCCAATGAGGTGCTCCAGCACTTTGGGTCCTTTCCTGATCAAACAAGACTTGGCGCCGATCAATCTTTGACCAAAGAGAGATTTTTACAAGAATATATTTCCCAAGCTTGAGAACTCTCTATCGTTTATCATATTATTTATTATGAATATATATTCTCTTGTGCTGCAGCAAGTAAGAATTTCATTGTTCTATCTGGGAGATATGACAATAAAACATTCTTGACTCTAGAACAGCAAAAGGCAGATCTGCAGTGTAGAGTAACTAAATGAAGTGACGAGCAAGAGGCTGGAACAGGCGTGACACAGTCCTTGGAAGAGATTACAAAGACCAGGAGGGGTAAAGTGATCTTAAAGAATTGCGTTAATTGTCATGCGGTTTAAAGGACCATCTAAACTCTGTGCTTAGACATCCACTGATGAATGGACATGTGGGGAACCTGGGGCCGTGGCCACTGCAACCTCAAAATAAAATGGTTTGCAATTTATTGCAAATAGTGAAAGGCCTGGATAGAGTAGATGTGGAGAGGATGTTTCCACTAGTGGGAGAGTCCAGGACCAGAGGCCAGAGCCTCAGAATAAAAGGACGTATCTTTAGAAAGATGAGGAGGAATTTCTTGAGTCAGAGGGTGGTGAATCTGTGGAATTCATTGCCACAGAGGCTGTGGAGGCCAAGTCAATGGACATTTTTATGGACAGATTTTTTAATTAATAAGGGGTGTCAGGGCTTATGGTGAGAAGACAGGAGAATGGGGTTGAGAGTGAAAGATAGATCAGCCATGATTGAATGGCAGAGTAAACGATGGGCCAAATGGCCTAAAATTCTGCTCCTATAACTTATGGACTTCTGACCAAAAACGTATTCCAAATTTAACGGCAGATGAATGAAAGACAGTTTCTCTGCATTGGAGATTAGATTGCAAATTAGATTGCAGCCAGCAGACGACTTTGTGATACATCTTACACTATCCTTAAGTTTTAAAACCCAATAAATGTTTCCAATCGATTCAGGACCACAAATTACATAGAATAAAAAGTGGTTTACAACATGTTGCAGCAACCTTTTAAGTTAATGGAAGATGAATGAAACACAATTACTCTACAATGGGAACACTAAATTAGACTGTTTGAAGCAGGTAGAATACCTTCTCATCCATCATACACTACCCTTTTCTATGGTAAAGTTTTATAACCAAATAAACATTTTCAATCGGTTCAGGTTCATGTGGGATTAGGAGTAGGGAGCACCATAGTCCTATTCTACTGATTTAAATGATGAAACATGGTTCTATGGTCTCTGGTTGGAGAGGGGTTCTATGGATCTGCTGGAGCTCACAGTTAGAAGCCACTTCAATTCCCCTTTCCATTCCCAAATCAACATCTCTATCCTGGTCCACCTTCACAGCCAGGGAGAGGCCACTCTGGCATAGTAGAAACACAACGCCTCCTATTCTGGTTGGGTTGCTTACAACCCAACTGTGCGAGAATCAAGTTCTCCAACCTCAGGCAACCCACCCCTCCCCTCTCTCCTCCCCCCTGTGGCACAGCTGCCAGAGACCCGGGTTCGATCCTGACTACATGCGATGCCTGTATGGAGTTTGTACGTTTTCCCTGTGACCCGCATGGGTTTTCTCTGGATGCTCCAGTTTCCTCCCACATCCCAATGACATGCAGGTTTGTAGGTTAATTGGCTTCTGTAAATTGTCCCTAATGTGTAGAACTGTGATCATATCCCATAACCTCCATCGCATTCCCACTCCCCTTCCACCTACATCTCATCCTCGAGCTTCACATTTGCACCTTTTTCCTCCTTATGACTTTAGTCCTTTGAGATACAGTGTGGAAACAGGCCCTTTGGTCCACCGAGTCAACTCTGTTATCAGCTCAAATCCAAAAATACATAATAGACAATAGGTGCAGGAGTAGGCCATTCGGCCCTTCGAACCAGCGATGTGATCATGGCTGAACATCCCCAATCAGTACCCTGTTCCTGCCTTCTCCCCATATTCCCTGACTCCGCTATTTTTAAGAGCCCTATCTAGCTCTCTCTTGAAAATGTCATGGCAAACTGAAGACTTAAATGACCACACAACCAATGAGCTCGGAGATGCAAACGTATGTCTAAGGAAGGGTCCTGACCCGATATGTAGCCTGTTTAAGACTCGTGGGCTATCTTTAATCGAATTTTACTTTGCACTAAATGTTATCCCCTTCATCCTGCATCTACACACTGTGGACAGCTTGATTGTAATCATGTATAGTCTTTCCACTGTACACAAAAATGCTGGAGAAACTCAGCGGGTGCAGCAGCATCTATGGAGCGAAGGAAATAGGCGACGTTTCAGGCCGAAACCCTTCTTCAGACTGATCATTTATGCTTTAGTCTTTCCACTGACTGGAAAGCATGCAACAAAGAAATATCTTCCCTGTACCTCGCTACACGTGACAATGAACTAAACTAAGATGCTGGCAAAATGCTGGAGTAACTCAGTGGGTCAGGCAGCATCTCTGGAGGAGAGTAATAGCGTCGAGACCCTTCTTCAGACGGAGAGTCAGGGGAGTGGGAAACGAGCGATACGAAAAGGTACATCAAGCAAATAAATGAAGGTTATGCAAAAAAAACAAAAAAGTGTTAATGGGCTTTGATGAATAATAGGTTTGAAGAAGGGTCTTGACCCGAAACATCACCTATTCCTCTTCTCCGAAGATGCTACCTGACCCGCTGAGTTACTCCAGCATTTTTGTCTTTCTTCGCTTTATATCAGCATCTGCAGTTCCCTCCTAAACTAAGATGCTGCCATGAATTGCTCAGTTCCTCCAGCACTTCGTGTCTTTTCTTGTAAACCAACATCTGCAGTTCCTTCCTAAACTAAGATGCTGCCAGAACTGCTCAGTTCCTCCAGTATTTCGTGTCTTTTCTTGTAAACCAGCATCTGCTGTTCCTTGTGTCCCATCCTATTCCCCTTGGTAATCTACACTCCATGGTGCACGGGCCAGAACATTAATTATATTATTTTCTCCTACCTCCCATTTAATTTCTTCGAGCGTTGGGCCGAGTTCCGTTTGTTCTCGTTCGTAGGTTTTGCATTTGGCTTTGAGGCTGTTGCACTGCTGTAGTAGTTGGGCAAAGTTGTCCCTCAGTTGCTGCTTCTCTTGTTGGAGTTGGCTGACTTGGATCTGGAGGAGCTGGCATTCTCCGTGCTCCGTGTGAGAGGAGTGGGTAGTGTTAACGCCCTCCCTCCGCTCCGGGCTGCCTGGCCCCTGCCCGCAGTGTCTCTCCTTCCCATTGTCCAGGGACTCCTGACCTCCTCTCCCTGCCGGGTCCACCACTGGATCCCGAGCCGCAGATCTGCTGGCGGAAGGGGCTGAGTGGAGGCGCGAGCTGCAGTGGGTGGAGCTCAGGTCTTTGTTGCCAGGGCAGTGCCCACCTTCAGAGGTGGGCACGATGCCGCCATTTCTCAAGATGCCTCCAACGGAACCAATGTGTTGGGCTGAACCTCCAAACCTTTTACGAAGGGTGGTGGCGGCTCCAGTGGGCTCCGGCCCCCGGCTGCATCCGGTGCTGTGCGTCGGGAGGCTGGACATGGAATTCCTACCTGAGTCCGACAATGTTCCCGAGCTGCTCGTCTGCTTCTGCTCTCGTCCCTGCTGTTTCCCTGCGGGGTTTCCCGGATTCGGGACGCTTCCCTGACACGCAAGTTTCGCCTCCATCTGGTTCCCCAAAGGACCGTTGAGATGGGCGCCATTTCTGGGCACCACAGCCTTAACTGCTGTCGGCCTGACAATGCTCCTTTTGCTGCCCTGCAGAGAAACAATAGTGGTATGAACATTGAATTCTCTCATTTCATGTATCTTGTGTTTTATGATGTTGGCAGATCAATTTCCCTCCTGGGATAAATAAAGTTCTATCGTATCGTATTTTAAGTATCTTCTACTAACAATCCTCCCCCACCTAATCTCCTTCCTTCACACCTAGCTGGTTAACCAGTCTGAAGAAGGGTTTCAACCCGAAACGTTGCCTATTTCCTTCGCTCCATAGATGCTGTGTTGATTTTCTCCAGCATTTTTGTCTAACCAGTTCTACAGTTCACATTGTATCCCTCTTGAGGCCACACCATACCAAGACAACAATTGGCTTACCAGAGCAACTCCCTGCTTGGGGTAATTTGTTAACTGTTCCAGGTCTTTTCTCACCTCCAGCTCTTCACCCTCTATCCCCCCCCCCCCCATCTTTCAATCTGAGGAAGGGTCCCGACCTGAAATGTCACAGTTTTTATCCACGAGTAGTTGCTCTACTCAACAGCCAAAAACCTGTAGCCTCCTTTTGATCTGGCATTTTGTTGGTTTACATGCTTGATCAATGGTGTTTTATCATTAATGTTTTATTATTATTAATGTTTAGTGTTTTCTGAGTCATTTGTAACTGTCACTGTATGTCATGTTGTTACTTGTGGGCGGAGCACCAAGGCAAATTCCTTGTATGTGAATACTTGGCCAATAAACTTACTTACTTACTTATTTATCCTTTTCCTCCAGAGATACTGACTGACCCACTGAGTTACTCCTACACATAGTGTCTATCAAATCAGACTTGGTTAATCGGAGTTGCTTAGAGATACAGCATGCAAACAGGCCTTTTAGCCCACCGAGTCCATACTAACCCATTCACATTAGTTCTGTGTTGTCCCACTTTCTCATGTGCTCCCTGTATACTAAGGGCAATTTACAGAGGTCAATTAACCTGCAAACCCGCACGTCTTTGGTATGTGGGCGGAAACCGGGGCGCCCAGTGGAAACCCACGGAGTCACAGGGAGAACGTGCAAACTCCACACAGACAGCCCCCGAGGTCAAGATCGAACTTGATCACTCTCTGGTGCTGGGAGGCAGCACTGTGCCGTCTCTAATAGTACATGTTTTCAATTTTTCCATCTCTATAATCAGCCTGTTTCGGTTCTGTATCTTGGAGATCCAATACTTCAGAAGACACGGAGGTTCCATCTGTTCTCTTCATTGACAGAGTAACAGATCCCACACCACTATTTTAATCACAGGATCTTTTGCATCCTCAGCATCTTTAGTTGCTAATCACCCGTTAAATTGGCAGATTAACTATGCAGTGTCAAGTTGCTGCCATGGAATCGTTCTCCACACACAATTGGTTACTGGCATTTTTTTCCCCACATCACAGCATTGATTAAACTTTAACAAAGAATATAGGACATCATTGGCGTGAAGTGCTTTGGCTGGAAAATATTCTGTTCTGGTGAATGTTTGCCTCGTACCACAGTATTGTCAGTATATCTTTGCTTTATTTCAGATTTACAGAGGGCATAGATCATCTTCCTACGAGTTTATTTTAGATACAGCATGGAGACAGGTCCTTCATTCCACTAAGTCCATGCAGATCACCTATTCACACTGATTCAGTTTAGTTTAGTTTAGAGATACAGCGTGGAAACAGGCCCTTCGGCCCACGGGGTCCACGCCGACCAGCAAGCCTGCATATTATCACTATCCTACACACATGGGGGACTACTTTTACATTTACCAAGCCAATTTACCTACATTCCTGTACATATTCCTGGGAGGAAACCAAAGATCTCAGAGAAAACCCATGCGGTCACAGGAAGTACGTCGAGATCGAACCCTGGTCTCCGGCGCTGCAAGTGCTGTAAGGCAGCAACTCTACCGCTGCGCCACCGTTCCACCCCTTTGTTATCCCACGCCCTCCACACTAGGGGAATTTGTTTTTCGCAAGAGGCCAGTTAACCTACAAACCCATACATCTTTGAGAAGTGGGAGAAAACTACAGAACCCAGAGGAACCCACATGGTAACAGGGAGATCTTACAAACTCCACACAGGCACCCTACCAGCTGTGCCACTGTGCAATGTTTGGTCCAATATGTAATGCTCTCATTGCCAAGAACTTAAACCTTGACATGAAATGGAAGGAGTGGTTATTCATCAGGATTAAGGCGAGGGGTTTGTGTAGTGGTTCACTGATCTCACCTGAAGCTACAGTCCATCGCTCCATAGATGCTGCCTCACCCGCTGAGTTTCTCTAGCACTTTTGCCTACCTTCACCTGCAGCTTTGATCTTTATTACAGAGATTGACAAGACCTCTGCAAAGGGTTTGAAGGGGAATCTTAATAAGCCCTGATCAGATGGACGCAGAGAATTTCACACTACCACTCATCAATCAGCCTGATTAAAATTCCTCTGGAAAGCTACCCCGGGTGGAGCCGTGCGATGGCAGCCTCACCAACAGTCTGTCTCGTCCGTTTCGTCCTTTGTTGTTTTTAGTCTGTTGTTCAATGTATATTTCAGTGTAGCAACTGTACCACTGTGTCACTATGCCACACAGCTAAACATGCCCTGGGACCCCATTTGTCCCCTTGAGGGGCCTGCTTCCGATGACACCACTTTCCCTCATGATGAAATAGAAAGCATTTTGCATTGATATAGCGCCTTTCATGCTGTCAGGAAGCAAAAGAACATAACAACAACTTCACTGCCCATGATGTGGTTTCGGGCTAGAGTTGGTACTGTGAGGTGTCTGTGGAAGGGGAGGGGGGGGTCTCACCTGCTCTAGATGGCCGGAGACAGGTACCAGTGTTGGTGGAGGGCCTTTAACATCCATGTTGATGGGTACGTCTTTCTGAGGCCCTGGGCCAGAGGCACGGCTCTTCCGCTTGCCCGTGGCTGTCAGTCCGTTGCTTTGGCTGATGCTGATGTAGAAAAAGTCCTCGGTCGTCTCACACCGGGAGCCGTTGCCGATGGGCTCGTGGCCGCCGCCAAACTTCAGCAGCCCGTCCTGCTGCCGGATAAACTTCTGGAGGTGCGACGGTTTCTTGCCCCTGGACTCGAAGGCTTTGCAGTGTTTGTCATGGAGACTTCCCCCCGAGATGAGGCTGCTCACACTCCCCATCTTGTCTGCGGCTGGATGGCGTGTCGGTGGTGGGGCAGCTCGAGGTTATTCTCCACGGCATCCCCAATCGCTGGAACAACTCCAACTCAGTCCGTCCAATGCATCCGCTGTTCCTGCCAGGAAACAAAAGGAAGAGGTAAAGAATCTGATGGATCAAACATGGTGGCGCAGCGGGTAGAACCACTGCCTCACAGCGCCAGAGACACGGGTTCGATCCTAACCACGGGTGCTGTCCTTGTCGAGTTTGCACATTCTCCCTGTGACCGCACGGGGTTCCCCCCCACACCCCAAAGAGGTACGGGTTTGTAGGTCAATTGGTCCTCTGTAAATTGCCTGCAGAGCGGATTTGCAAGTGTGATAATGTAGAAATAGTGTGAACGGGTCAGTATGGGCTCAGTGGGCTGAAGGGCCTGTTTACATGCTGCATCTCTATACTAGGATATCACACACTAAAAAATTGAGAATGTCCAGGGTTAAGCAGCGTGTCTGATTGGGACTCATTCAGTAGCCAAGATATACGCTGCTCCTTTCCCAGCAGTGTCTACATCAGTATCTGGACGGAGCAGGTATCTGGAGTTCTTGTATGTTTCCTGCTTGTTTGTCTTCATTGTCCATGCCAACCAGTTGGCCCATACTAAGCTAGTCCCATTTACTGGCATTTTGCCTATAGCCCTCAAAACCCAATCTATCCATCCATATCCATAAATGTCTTTTAAAAGATTAAAACTTGAATGCATAAGCTTTGTAAACGTTGAATTAAATACTCCACAGCTTCATTGACTTTGTATAGTGTAAGTAGCAAGGAATTTTCTGAACGTTACATGCATTAGATTTTTGTGCTTCTTTTCTAATTGGCTTCGTTTAGTTCAGAGTTACAGCACAGAAACAGGCCCTTTGGCCCACCGAGTCTGCACCGACCTGTGACCCCCACACACTAACACTACCCTACACACAGGAGGGACAAGTTATAGTTATATCAAGCCAATTAACCTACAAACTGGTCATGGGGAGAATGTACCAAGTCCGTACAGACAGCACCCGTGGTCGGGATCGAACTCAGATCTCTGGCGCTGTGAGCACTGTAAAGCGGCTACTCTACCGCTGCGCCACCGTGCTGCCCGCGGCGTTAGTGTTCACAAGACTTTCTCCAGCACAAGTTATTTCACTTATGTATGTTTTGGGATACTGCTTGTCAAATTGTCTGGAAGGAATGAATTATTGTCAATTTATTGCCTCGGTCACGGTTAAAGACTCTTTTAAATGCCAAAGAAACCAAGCCCTTTGACAGCAATACAAATAGCGACGTTGGGATCCGAGGGACTTCATACACAGCGACACCACGTTATGAAATCTTTGTTCAAGGAGTATATGGTCTGAGGGATTAGGTGGACTCACCATGAAGGCAAAGGGCCGGCCTACTAACTGCATTCTCGTAGCTAATAATTAGACCCACACCATGAGCAACAACAGGAGTCCACAGTTTGCGTTACATTTGTGTGTCAAGATGATGGAACTGATAGGTAAACAATGCCGCCAACTTCAGAAAACCTGTAGGGTTAAGGGTGGGGGGCAAAGACAAACAAGATTCACAACTCATTGATCCTCTTAAATATACACCCTGCCTAGATGTCTGGGCAGTGGGCAGGTGCTATAGACCTGCACGGGAAGGTAGACGCTGTCGCCCCCACGAGTCTCGGGGCAGATGGGGCTCGTCAGCCTGGGAAGGCGGTCCATCTAGGAGAGGGAAAACTCTGATTTAAAACCTCCACTGCCCTGTGGCCATATCCAGTCATGGAAAAGGCTCCTGGAGTAAAATAACTAAACTAAACTAATCTATACAAGGTCTCTACGTAGGGCAGTCACTGAAACAGCAGGAGCCACTAATTTCTATGGCCCACGGACACATTGAAAGGGTTTGGAAAGAAGAACTGAAGCAGAAGAACTAAAGACAGATAATCCTGATTACGTAAAGGCAGATACTTGTCAGCAGTATGCACAGGTGTGCTGTCAGAGAGATTGCCTTTCCTACACTGCACTGATCCCCAATAAACATTGTTGTTCACACGCCGAACTGCAAACTCTGGAAATAGGTTCACGACTCCAATATCCACAACAGTAGGATGTTTAGTTTAGGTTTATTATTGGTACGTGTACTGAAATACAGTGAAAACGTTGAGTTTTGCATGCTATCCAGATAATGCTATACATAATACAGGGTAGACAAAAATGCTGGAGAAACTCAGCAGGTGAGGCAGCATCTATGGAGCGAAGGAAATAAGGAAATAGGCTATGTTTTGGGTCGAGACCCTTCTTCAGACTGATGTGAGAGTGGGGTGGGGGGGGGGCGGGAAGAAGAAAGGAAGAGGTGGAGACAGTGGGCTGAGGGAGAGCTGGGAAGGGGAGGAGAAAGCAGGGACTACCTGAAATTGTCAATTTTGGCTACCTTCGATTTTCCAGCATCTGCAGTTCCTTCTTAAACATACATAAAATACAGGGGATCTTTTTTAACACAAAGGGTGGTGAGTACCAGGCACACGCTGCCAGAAGTGGTGGTTGAGGCAGATACAATAGTGGCATTTAAGAGATTTGGATAAGCATGGTGGCGTAGCGGTAGAGTTGCTGCCTTACAGTGCCAGGGGCCCGGGTTCAAACATGACTACGGGTGCTGTATGTACGGAGTGTGTACGTTTTCCCTGTGACCGCATGGGTTTTCTCCGGGTGCTCTGGTTTCCTCCCACACTCCAAAAAATGTACAGGCTTGTCGGATAATTGGCTTCGGTAAAAACTGTAAATAGACCCAAAAGTGTGTAGGATAGTGCTAGTGTACGGGGTGATCGCTGGTCGGCACGGACTCGGTGGGCCGAAGGTTCTGTTCTTGTTTGGTGCTGTCCTATCTTCTATAGATAGAATCAAGTCAAACTCAAGTACAATAGGTGGAGCTAAGGGGAAGCTCAGAGTCTTCTTTAAAAAGTGTAAGCCCTGCCGACTCCTGGGAATGATCACACTAAATGGGATGTGGGGAATCCCGTTTGGGATGACTCCTTCGTGGGGAACTGACGGACAGCCACTGTGAAACAGCAGAAAGATCAGGCACCCTCCCAAATGACCCAACTACCCTCTCCATCACCTCCCACTCTCTCTGCAGGTACCACACTACCCGCATCAGCTACCTCACAGGCTAGTCATCCTCAATCGCAGGCGTTCCCTTCAGAGGTAGGATTACTCTCCGCACTTCATTGCAATTTAAAATCCTCCTGCCTACAGCGCCTGTTCTCCCATAGTCAGCGGCTTGTGAGCCTGTTAAACAGCATTAAGTACCAATTAATAGATCCTCCCAAATCCGCCAACCTGTTCTTTAGAAAGGATTGCCTTTGATGAGGAGAGGTATCTTAAACAAATGGAGGGACCTGGAATTGCAATAAAACAGTCCAGCCTTTAGACCACAACCAGCGATCACCATGTACACTAGCACTATCCTATTCACTAGGGACAATTCACAATTTTAACAAAGCCAATTAACCTGCAAACCTGTGCGTCTTCGGAGTGTGGGAGGAAACCAGAGCACCCAGAGAAAACCCACGCGGTCACAGGGAGAACGTACATACTTCATACCTGTGGTCTCTGGCACTAAGGCAGCAGCTCTACTGCTGCGCCACTGTGCCACCCACCTACTCCACAGTGCCACACCACCCTCAGGCTTTACACAGGAGGGAGAAGATAGATCAATGCAGAAGAATACCATCCTTCAACGATCACAGTAAATACTTTAAAGGCTAGATAGTCACCTAAGTTTTCCCATATTTCCTTACAAATGTAGAAGGCCATTCAGCCCTTTGTGTCTATGCTGGCTCTCAGAGCAATCCCATTCCCCACATACTTCACTGTAACCTGTTCTCTCCCAAGCATCAAGAGAGTGGGTCAAGAATGTTTTATTGTCATATGTACCAAAACGGAACAATTAAATTCTTATTTACAGCAGCACAACAGGCTTGCAAACACTGTGATCAATAGATAATAGCAAAAAGAGGACATTTTCAATAAATAAAAGACGCAATATAGTGCAAAACACAAAACAAAGCCCGGTGCCCCATACTGTATGCAGTTCGTAGTCTAGTTGGAGTTTTGTAGTGTTAAAGGGGCTTCTATAAAATTATCAAAACGTAACATGGAACAAGTGTGTAGGTGATCAAAGGTCGCCGTGGACACGGTGGGCTGAAGGGCTTGTTTCCATGCTATATCTCGAAATCTAAAGTACTATTAATTAGATTAGTCTAGTAAAGAGCCAATGTAACCACTGTGGCAGTGTGAAGAGGGGTCCCGACCCAAAATGTCACCTATCCATGTTCTTCAGAGAGGCTGCCTGACCCGCTGCTCCTGCACTTTGTGTCTTTCTTGTTTCAGTGTAACCACAATGGGCTTCTTTGTCTATGGAATCAAACACAGAGACTCAGCTGCTGCCTCAGAGCGCCAGAGGCCGAGGTTTGATCCTGACCTCAGGTGCTGTCTATGTGGAGTTTGCACATTCTCCTAGTGACTGCGTGGGTTTCCTCCGGGTGCCCCGGTTTCCTCCCACATCCCAACAACGTGCGGGTTTGTAGGTTAATTAGTCTCTGATATTTGGATGAGAAAGTGGGATAATGTGGAACTAGTGTCAATGGGTGATCAATGGGTTAGCATGGACCTGGTGGGATGAAGGGTCTGTTCCCATGCTGTATAGCTAAACTAAATTTATTGATCACATCTTATGGTAAACATAGACCTTTCAGTTTTATTCACGAGACTCGTGAAAAGCCGAGTGTAACGTACTTTCTGCTAATAATTTTGGACATTTTCTTTATCTGTGTAACTGTCGGAGTGGCAACCTGAAATTTGATAGGAGCACATCTTTGAACAGCATCATAAAATAAAGGCCAGCTTAATTAAATTAAAACAAGAGGAGCACCCTGTAAGTTAATTTTCATTTGAAGGAGAAGGCGTAAGCCGGTGCTTAATCATGACAAGCAATTTAACCAGCTCTCCGTGAATAGACAGCGCTGTTTAAATCAATCTGTGTGACATTTGGTGAATAGCAAGAACACTTAAACCAAATGTTGCTTCAGCTCCATTTAAAATACACCCAGTCCTGGGTCACTGAGGCGTGCAGCCATGCTAATGTTATTGGAATGCAAATCAGGGTGAATTAGGACCCAGTCCCACCTCACTCGCACACAAACAACACTTTTGCCTTGTAATTGTAGAAGGGCATCTTAATACGTCTGGACTCGTGGGGATAATGGTTCCCTCCATGTGGCTTCATTAGACATGAATAATTTTGAATACAAACCAGGCAGCTTGCAAAGGGAGGCATAATATGGCGTTTTAGTTTCGGTTAGTTTAGAGATACAGCACATAAGCAGGCCCTCTGTCTCACCGAGTCCACGCCGATCTGCGCACGCTAACACTATCCTACACACGAGGGACAATTTACAATTTTTACCAAAGCCAAATTATCCGACAGTCGTGTACGTCTTTGGAGTGTGGGAGGACACCGGAGCACCCAGGGAAAACCCACACAGGTCACGAGGAGGATGTACAAACTGCGTAGAGATAGCACCCATAGGCATGATCTAACCTGGGTTTCTGGCGCTGTAAGGCAGCAACTCTACCACTGTGCCAGCTTGCTGCCACCATAGCTTAAAAAGACGTGCAATATCTCATTACTGCAAAATTATCCTTGAGGAATAGGAGCAGCACAGTAGCACAGCGGTAGAGTTGCTGCCTTACAGCGCCACGGGCCCAGGTTCGATCCTGACTACAGGTGTGGCTGCGTGGGTTTCCTCCGGCTGCGCCGTTTCCCTCCCACAATCCAAAGACGTACGGGTTTATAGGTTAATAGGCCTCAGTAAAATTGCTCCTAGTGTGTAGGTAGTGGGTGGGAATGTGCGGTGGCATAGAACTAATGTGAACGGGTGATCATTGGTCATTGTGGACTTGGTTGGCTGAAGGGCCTGTTTTCATGCTGTATCTCTAAACTGCACTAAACCAAGTGCTGGTTAATGGGAAGATTATAGTTGGCCACCTGATGGTCGGCACGAACAGGGTGGGCTGAAGGGTCTGTTACCTCTGGGAAACCCTAGCAGGTACAAGCAGAATGTACAAACAGACAGCACTGCAGGTCAGGATTGAAGGCAATAATAAGGCATCTCTACTAACTGTGCCTGTGCCAAGTATAAAGCCAATTAAAACCCAGCAAACTCCAACAATCATGGACCAGATCATCTGCATTAGTGGGAGAAATTGATATCATCCCCAGGATAAGTCTCTTTTTCTCAGACATAGGACACCAGGGAATCTTTTACACCACCTCTTTTGATTCTTTGATTGCAAGAGACAGCATGGAAACTGTCGTTCAGCCCATTGAGTTCACCCTGACCATCGATCGCCAATCCAAAGATAGACACGGAGTGCTGGAGTAACTCGGCGGGTCAGGCAGCATCTCTGGAGAGAAGTGACATTTCGGGTTGGGATCCTTCTTCACGCTCTTCAGACGACCCATCCACACCAGATCCATGTTAAACCACTTTCGCATCCACTCCCTACACACTTATAGACAATAGGTGCAGGAGTAGGCCATTTGGCCCTTTGAGCCAGCACCGCAATTCAATGTGATCACGGCTGATCATCCCCAATCAGTACCCCGTTCCTGCCTTCTCCCCATATCCCCTGACTCCGCTATTTTAAAGAGCCCTATCTAGCTCTCTCTTGAAAGCATCCAGAGAACCTGCCTCCACCACCCTCTGAGGCAGAGAATTCCACAGACTCACCACTCTCTGTGAGAAAAAGTGTTTCCTCGTCTCCATTCTAAATGGCTTACTCCTTATTCTTAAACTGTGGCCCCTGGTTCTGGACTCCCCCAACATCGGGAACATGTTTCCTGCCTCTAGCGTGTCCAAGCCCTGAACAATCTTATATGTCTCAATGAGATCCCCTCTCATCCTTCTAAACTCCAGAGTGTACAAATCATTGGGCCAATATTTTACAGAGGCCAATTAACCGAAGCACCTGGAGTGAAACCACGCGGTAACTTGGAGAGCGTGCAAGCTCCACACAGACAGCTCCTGAGGTCAGGATGGAAATGGCTGTGAAGAAGCAGCTCTACCAGTTGCACCACTGTGCTGCCTGTTCTTGATTATCCAAAAGATGGTCACTCCGAGAGTCCGTTACTCCACCGACACTGGTTCTGAAGAGTCACGGGATTTATCAAATGAAGCACGTTAAAATGAGATATTCCAAAAATCAACTATTTGGATTAGAAAGCATTTAAACTCATTCACAAATCCCAGTAAGCGGTGGCTGGTTTAATGAGACGAAAGATCAGCTTTGAGGCTTTGTTGCAGTCGAGTGGCTAAACATATAATGAAATGCTGAAAGAATACTCTTTGAAGAGACTGCATGGTTCATTAATACAACAGGCAGCGTTTCAAGTGAAGGAAAGAACTGCAGATGCTGGTTTAAACTGAAGGTGGGTCTCGACCCAAAACATCACCTATTCCTTTTCTCCAGAGATGTTGTTTGACCCGCTGAGCTACTCGAACTTTTTGTGTCTATAGGCAGTATTTAATTTGCTCCGTCAAAAGATATCTCAAGTAGTAACAATCAGGAATAGAAAGTCAATGTACTCAGTGAAAGAGACTGAGATGCAGAATTAGGGTAGGTGTGTCAGAGGTTATGGGGAGAAGGCAGGTGAATGGGGTTAGGAGGCAGAGATAGATCAGACATGATTGAATGACGGGGTAGGCCATGTGGATCGAATGGCCTAATTTTCTCCTATCACTTATGATCTTATGAATTAGGCCTATCAAATCTACTCTGCCATTCAATCATGGCTTTATTGCATCTGCTGCTCTAGATGTCAGCTGAACTATATCGGTGAGACCAAGCGTAGGCTTGGCGATCGTTTCGCCGAACACCTCCACTCGGTCCGCACTAACCAACCTGACCTCCCGGTGGCTCAGCACTTCAACTTCCCTTCCCATTCCGTATTCGACCTCTCTGTCCTGGGCCTCCTCCACGGCCAGAGTGAGCAACACCAGAAATTGGAGGAACAGCACCTCATATTCCGCTTGGGTAGTCTGCATCCTGGTGGCATGAACATTGAATTCTCACAATTCCGGTAGCCCTTGCTGTCTCCTCCCCTTCCTACCTCTCCCTCAGCCCTCGGGCTCCTCCTCCTCCTTTTTCCTTTCTTCTCCCCGTCTCCCCCCACCCCTATCAGTCTGAAGAAGGGTTTGGGCCCGAAACGTTGCATATTTCCTTCACTCCATAGATGCTGCTGCACCCGTTGAGTTTCTCCAGCATTTTTGTGTACCTTCGATTTTCCAGCACCTGCAGTTCCTTCATTAACACATTCAATCATGGCTGATCTGTCTTTCCCTCACATCCCCATTCTCCTGAATCTTTCTTTATCTTTGTTTTTCTGGCAATATGTTCCCTATGATAACAAACATGAACTAGCTTTGACGGGTTCAATGTTTCTTCTCAGCCATTAATTACACCGCAAACATTTGAAAAAACACCCCAAAGCATTTCAACACCGAAACAGATCTTTACACTGCAGATTATAATCCCAAATGTACTGCCTGAAGGAGCAAGAAACTGGATAAGGAAAAGTAACCTGGTGTGCTCGGGGGAACCACAGAGATAGCACAGGGTAAGATGGACTGAATAGCCTCCTCCCAGGTGCTCAGAGGATCTGTCAGGAATGAAGTCTGATCCAAAAGAGGAGGGATTTGGAGCTCCGCCCAACAACTTTCTAACATTTTCACACAAAGGGTGGTGGGCGTATGGAACGAGCTGCCAGTGGAGGTGGTGGAGGCAAGGACCATCCCAAAGTTTAAGAAACAAACATGTACATGGATAGGTCTGAAGAAGGGTTTCGGCCCGAAACGTTGCCTATTTCCTTCGCTCCATAGATGCTGCTGCACCCGCTGAGTTTCTGCAGCACTTTTGTCTACCATGTACATGGATAGGGCAGGTTTGGAGGGATATGGGCAAAATGCCCTAGTGTAGACGGGACATCATAATCATACGTCATTATCCACCTCCAGTTTAAATTCCATTTGGAATATTTTGGAGGACCAAGAAACCAAGAACCAAGAACCAAGCCAAGCATGTTTCGCAACATACGAGGAATTTGAGTGGCCGGTGTGGGCAAGTTGGGCTTAAGGACCTGTGTCCACACTGTATCACTCTATGACTCTCTTAATAAGAAATGAATTACCAGCAGGTTGGAGGGACTCCAAATATTTAACAACAACCATTGTCACAATTGCAGGAGGAGACAGGGTTGGAGAAATTGAGTGGGGCTTGGGATGGGGGCAGCTGAAGGCAGGGCACCAATATCAAAAATCTAATCCCACTTCGCTTTTACAAAGAGGAAGCGTTCACAGTGTGTGGCGATTATGGGACCACACACACACACACACACATACGGGCCCAGTTGCCACACGCTACCCTCCGTCGGTGCCTCTGCCGTGAGTTGAGCTAAACCTGCCATCGGCCACTTGCAGTCACTTGCCTTTTGTCAGCTGGCAGTGTTGGCATCAGGCCCAGCAACACTGCCTGATCCGTGCCCACACACCGCATGCAGCCTGTTGACTCAGAACAATACCCTGGCAGCCAGACCCTGCACGTCACAGCCACTGAGAAACCTTCCCTTTCTGTCGTGTGGTGCTACACAATGCAGGAATGCCCCTGACGTACATAGGCCCACAGCCCCTGCCCCATCCTCAGCCAGTCACATCCTGCAGCAACTGGTATCATCTCCTCTCCCTTACCCCAGATTTCCCTGTTTCAAGTAATGCGCAAATCTCCCAGGCCCAGAATCAACCCAACAGTCTGCTTATTTTTGTTCAAATCCATGCCCCAAGTCTACAACATCCTTTAGTTAGAATAGAACATAAAACAGCACAAACATCCCAGCAGCTAGTTATGTTTCTTTGCTTTGTGACTTGAATAGTTGTGGTAATTCTAGAGCTAGTACATGCCAACAAGCACAAGGGGCGGCACAGTGTCGCAGTGGTAGATCTGCTGCCTCACAGCGCCAGAGACCTGGGATCGATCCCGACTACGGGTGCTGTCTGTACGGAGTTTGCATGTTCTCCCTGTGACCGCGAGGGTTTTCTCTGGGTACTCCGGTTACCTCCCACATTCCAAAGGCATGCAGGTTTGTAGGTTAATTGGATTCTGTAAATAGCCCCTAGTGCGTCGGGCAAGAGATGGTGTAAGGGTGAGCATCGGTCAGCACAGACTTGGCGGGCCGAAGGGCCTGTTTCCATGATGTATCTCTCAAGTGAACTAAAGGACATAAAATATAGAACAGTACAGCACAAGAACAGGCCCTTCAGCTACAATGTCTGTGCCTAACTTGATGCCAAGACCATCTCTTATGCACCCATACGTAATCTATATCCCTTCATTCCCCGCATATTCACATACTTATCCAAAGCTGCCTCAACCACCAACCCTGGCAGCTCGTTCCAGGCACTCACCACCCTCCGAGCAACAAATACTTGCCCCGCGCATCTCCTTTAAACTGTACTCAACTCATCTAAGTTATGCCCTCCTTATGCAACCTAATCCCTCTCATATACCCATCAATGCACTCCCAATCCTCCTGCCACCAATTTACAGCAGGGGCAATGTGTAGAGGCCAAGGGGCATGTGTACCAGCATGTCTTTGGGATGTGTGGAGATGGGGGAAATATGTGGAGAGAAACCCACACATTACAGGAAGGCTGTAAAAAACCCACCCTGTAGCGAAGTGAGAGAGACATAGAGCACTGTGTACACATTGTATATATTTATTACTTGGACAGGGGCCACAGAGTGGTACGGGTGGGGGACAGTTTGGTGGAATTTGACAAATGTAAAAAAATTGTGCTGAAAAAATTTGTATAGTCTCCGAAAATGTCGGATGAATTTTTTGTTCGAATGGTTCATGAATTGTATATATTTATCAATTGAATAAAGTCTATTTTGAAATTAAAAAAAAAAAGGGAGAGACATAGAGCTCCACAGCATGGAGACAGGGCGGCCAGCCATCCTTGAAGGTAGACAGTCAAAACCTTCCACCCAGGGTGGAAACATCCAACACCAGAGGGCATAGCTATAAGATGAGAGCGGGTACGTTTATTGGAGATGTGCGGAGCAAGTTTTTTTTTTAAAGGTGGTGGGTGCTTGGAACGCATTTCCAGCTGTGGTGGTGGTGGAGGCAGATACGATGTGGCATTTAAGAGCCTTCTGGATAACTACATGGAAGTGCAGGGAATAGAGGGATACGGATCATGTACAGGCAGATGGGATCAGTTTAACTTGGCTTCATGTTTGGCACAAACATTGTGGGCCAAAGAGCCAATTCCTGTGCTATACTGTTCTATGTTCTATTAGATACAGTGATCCATGTAAGTGTAGGTTTCAATCGCACATTCTGTATTCCTTATGATCAGCTTTTATCCACAGTAGTTACCCCGTGCTGGAAGTCCACACCTCCACTTCTCCTTGTGTCAAGTAGGATTGATGCTATATTGTAAATCTAACCATGCGCAACAATCCAAACTGATTTCACCACATATTGTGATTCGCAGCGGAGTGTGTGTCTCCTAATTCAGTCTTTTCAGCCGAACTACTGCACACCTTTAAAGTGTTCCTGTCCTGCTTCATGCTTTAACTACTTGATTCAAATGAACAAATGGTCTGTTTATTGTTGCCATAAACACCTTTTACAAGCAAAAGGTGTTGGGAGATTTGCAGCAAGCTTGCTTGCTTGTTCTCTCTCACCCACTCTCACTCTCCCCTGCCCTCCCCCCCCCACCCACCACACCCACACACACACACCCCCACAGTCTGTGAAAGTTTAGTTGAGTTCATGGACACAGCGTGGAAACAGGCCCTTTGGCCCACACCGACCTGCAAGCCCCGCACACTAAAGGGCCTGTCCCACGAGCATGCGACTGCATGCGGCAAGCGCGACCAAACCAGAAACGGGGGCCGCGCGGTGGTCGAGTGAGTGACATGAAGTACGAGCAAAGTCCGCGGGAAGTTCGCGCGTAACGTACGGCGTCGAGGCGGTGCGTACGGTGTCGAGGCGGTGCGTACGGTGTCGAGGCGGAGCGCACGGTGTCGAGGCGGCGCGTACGGTGTCGAGGCGGTGCGTACGGTGTCGAGGCGGCGCGTACGGTGTCGAGGCGGCGCATACAGTGTCGAGGCGGCTGCGGGCCGGCAGGCCGTTGCCACTCTGAATTTTTGAACACGGTCAGTTTTTCGGAGCCCCGCGCGACGTTGGGACCAGCTCCGCACAACTCCAGCGATCTAAGTGGGACCGGCCCCGCGAGGCCGTACAGCTCAAGCGACCACGTTAGGTCGCGCTTGCCACATGGAGTCGCATGCTCGTGGGACATGCCCTTTACACACACACTAACACACACTAACACACTAACACACACACAACATCAAGCCGATTAACCTACAAACCTGGAGTGTGGGAGGAAACCAAAGATCTCGGAGCAAACCCACGCAGGTCACAGGGAGAACGTACAAACTCCGTACAGGCAGCATCCGTGGTCAGGATTGAGCCCGGGTCTCTGGCGTGCAGGGCAGTAGCTCTACCGTTGTGCCACCGTGCTGCCCAGAGGTCGGGTGGATGGATTGGGAAGCTGACATTGATTTACACTGAAGTTCTCCGGTGAAGCAAACCTTTAAGTGTTGTGGATGGAATGAAGGTGCTGTGATATTGGGGAGAGTGCTGGATCCAGCTACCTGAATTTGCACAATACAATTCTGCCTGCCACCCCTCAAAAGAGTTTGCTCTTGTGGTACCCCAATGGTGATTTTAAGCTTTGCCACTCAGGTAAGCATACTTATTCTTTTATCTGTCGTGGTGATTTTTTAATTTCAGAATGTCATCTGTTTTGTTAAATATTTAAAAGCAGAATTTATGGAATGCATGGATTGCGTGGCTTTAAATGGGCCCCAAGTGGGTTTCATTCATAACACAGTTGAAATCTACCTAGAATACCTGGATGAAAGCAAATACTTCAGGTGCTAGTTGCATTAATCCAATAGAAATTATGTTCCGTAGTTACTCCTTAGAAATTATGTTCCTTATGTTTCTTAGAAATCTACGTATAAAGCTCCATCGGAACTTCCTCTTCAGCTTTTGTCCTTAGTAAATGAAAACAATGAGAGCAGCAAAAAGAGGTCCAAGTTGCAAGTATGTGTAGGTGGAAGTTGTAACTAGACTGGTTTCCAATGGAATTTGTGAAGCCACAAGCTGGTGAGTGGGCTGGCTAATTGCAAGAGCTTCAGTCCCGTGGCAGTGTGCAGCTGAGCAAGGGACACATTGCTGGAGTCCGAGGAAAGATTCCCACCCAAAACGTCATCTATTCCTTTTCTCCAGCGATGCTGCCTGTCCCGCTGAGTTACTCCAGCACTTTCTGCTGCCTGACCTGCTGAATTACTCCAGCATTTGGTGCCTGTTTGCTGTAGTTTAGTTTAGTGTAGGTTAAAGATAGAGTGTAGGTTAAAGATAAAGATATTCTTAGAATAATGGGGAGGTCATTTAAGACTGAGGTGAGAAAAAACTTTTTCTCCCAGAGAGTTGTGAATTTATGGAATTCCCTGCCACAGAGGGCAGTGGAGACCAAATCACTGGATGGATTTAAGAGAGAGTTAGATAGAGCTCTAGGGGCTAGTGGAGTCAAGGGATATGGGGAGAAGGCAGGCACGTGTTATTGATAGGGGACGGTCAGCCATGATCACAATGAATGGCGGTGCTGGCTCGAAGGGCCGAATGGCCTCCTGCACCTATTTTCTATGTTTCTAGTGTGGAAACAGGCCCTTCGGCCCGCCGAATCCGTGCCGGGCCAGCGTTCACCTGCACACTAGTTCTATCCTGCACACTAGGGACAATTTACAGAAGCCAATTAACCTACAAAACCCGCATGTCTTTGGAAACCCACATGGTGAATGAATGAATGAATAAATGTATTATACCAAGAAGGTACAATCTCCGTACAGACAGCACCCGTAGTCAGGAGAAGTAAAGGAACACTGCCTCAGTAAATTGTCCCTGGTGTGTAGGGAGTGGGTGAGCAAGTTGGATAACATAGAACTGGTGTCAACAAGTGATGATGGTCGGTGCGGACTCGGTGGCCCGAAGAGCCGGTTTCCGCCCTGCACCATGAAAGTAAAGTCTAACCTTCTACGACATTGCCTGACAACATGCCCATGAGATTATTTTCAGACGACATTATCACATTAAGGGATGTTGTTATTGATGGGCACAAATTAATGTGCTTCAAGGACACCCTTACTCTGTGCATGACTCCATTCATATAACAATGTGACTGCAACTATACCTCCTCTCAAATCACTTGATTAACCTCAATCTTATAACCATCTTCACAGAGAATGCAGAATATGCTCTTTCGATGGAATATTTAAAAATTATACACTGATTATAAAGGCAGCCCCATCTTTTGGTTAACATTGCCCGACCATTGATGAAATACTTCTCCTTGGATCGCTACCAAATTTGAAACAGAAGTGAATACTGGCCCGGTTCCAGCCACAGGGTCGAGCTATTTCAGTCGTTCCATGGTGGCTTTCAATGCTGTAAACTTACACCTGGAATCTGGACTGGCACGTCACACACCAGAGTTATTTTCGGGCCAGTGTTGCCTGTCTCAACAAGTTGCTTCTGGAAGGCGAGCGAGAGGAGGGACCCTCAAAGAGCCACTTGCAGCTTCTTCCTCAAAATTACCTCCCAAGTCTCATTCGCAAAAGCTGTTCAAACTCCAGGCTGATGAATGAAGTGTCACAATTGCATTTTCTATAATGATGCATAATTGAATTGAAAATTAAAGGCCACTTTATTTCTGCAACAGGATGAAGAGCATCTGTGCTGAGAGAGTTCTATTCATTGGGGAAATGACTTCCTCACTTTAGAGATACAGTGCAGAAACAGGCCCTTCAGCCCAATGAGTCCACGCTGACCAGCGATCCCCATACACTAGCACTATCCGACACACTAGGATTTTTACCGAAGCCAATTAGCCTACACACCTTTATGTCTTTGGAGTGTGGGAGGAAACCGGAACACCAGAGGAAAACCCACACAATCACTGGGAGAATGCACAAACTCCGTACAGGCAGCACCCGTAGTCAGGATTGAACCCGGGTCTCCGGCGCCATAAGGCAGCAACTCTACAGCTGTTCCACCGTGCTGCCCCTTGTGATGTCTGATATTGGGGGACTCTGAAATACTCCCAGTAAAGTACTTAACCCTTGGAAGAACAAGTTGTGACCACCTTTCACCATCATAATCTCATATGCTAGGAAATAATTCCTGATCTTCTCATCTACCTCATTGTAGCTCTTGCACTTTTTTTTTAAATTGGCACTTTCTCAATAGCTATAACACAATATTCTGCAATCTGTTTATTTTCTTTTGCACTACCTGATGTGCCTGATAGTAATGATCTGCCAGGCTTCATCCTTCCCCTCCTCTAGCTTTCGTTCCTCCCATCCCTGCAAACAGTCTGAAAAAGGGTCCCACCCCAAAACGTCACCTCTCCGTGTTCTCCAGGGATACCGCCTGACCAGCTGAGATACTCCAACACTTTGTGCCTTTCCTATGGTAATGCTGTGCCTGGATAGCACACAAAACTGATTTTAATTAAGAGAGCGGAGACATTAGGAAAAGGACTTGACCCGAAACATCACCTATTCCTTCGCTCCATAGATGCTGCCTCACCCGCTGAGTTTCTCCAGCATTTTTGTCTACCTTAGGAACTACAGATGTTGGTTTACAAAGAAAGACACAAGGCTCATAAGTCATAGGAGCAGAGGTAGGCCATTTGGCCCATCAAGTCTACTCCATCATTCAGTCATGGCTGATCTATCATTCCCTCTCAACCCCATTCTCCTCAATCTCCACCTTAAAAATACCCATTGACTTGGCCTTCACAGCCCTTTGTGGCAACGAGTTCCACAGATTCACCACCCTCTGACAAAATAAATTCCTCCTTATCTTCTTTCTAAAGTGGGAGAGTAACTCGGCAGGTCAGGCAGCATCTCTGGAGAACATGAATAGGTGAAGTCTCAGGCCGGGACCCTTTTTCAGGCTGGTTTGTTATATTTAGGCAGACATGTCCATAATGGATTAATACCAAAACCACGTGAGCCATGACCTGAAAAACATCTCCTCCCTTACTGATCATTTACGCAACTCCCCACACTCGTCCCACTTCTACCGCCCATAGACTGTGAGCCACCCGCTCTTAAGCCCCTCTTGCCCCAGACTCTGGCTCACATCCAGTGCTCTTGCCCACGGAGAACCAGCCCCCCTGCCTGGGCCTTTCCCTTCCAGAGCTCCACCGATCTTGGAGTCCACCTCAACGGTGCATTCAGAAGGGTGCAGTACCTTGGTCATCCCAGGCTGCAGAATCGTACAGCCATGGGACTTGGAGAAAACATTGCCCTCCCACTGCCCCATCAAGGCAAGAGATTGAAAAGGAAGGGTTTACACCAGCATCTGCAGTTCCTTCCAACACAAGAGAATGAGAGGGCCTAGATTAGTCAGGGTGTCTAAGGTTATAGGGAGAAGGCAGGAGAATGGAAAAAAATAGATCAGCCATGATTGGATGATAGGGCAGATGCGATGGCTTAATGGCCTAATTCTGCTCGTATATCTTATGGCCTTTTAGTTTAGAGATACAGCGTGGAAATAGGCCCATCAGCCCACCGAGTCTGCGCCGACCAGTTCTATGTCATCCCAGTTTTGCATCCTCCACACTAGGGACAATTCATCTACCATCCTGCACGTTTGTGGAATGTGGGAGGAAAACAGAGGACCCAGAAGAAAACCCACGCGGTCACTGGGAGAACGTGCAGGCTCCGCACTGACAGCACCCGTAGTCAGGATCGAACCCGGGCCTCTGGCGCTGCGAGGCAGTAACTCTGCCCACAGAGTCCATGGCGACTAATGATCACCCATTCACTAGTTCTATCCCGTACACACCAGAAGCCACAGACCTGCACGCCTTTAGAATGTGCGAGGAAACCTGAGCACCTGGCGAAACCCACATGGTCACAGGGAGAGTATACAAAGCCCATACAGACAGCACTCATAGTCAGGATCGAACCCTGGTCTCTGGCACCGTAAGGCATCAACTCTATCGCTGGGCCGCCCGTGTGTTATGGTATATTAACACGTTGATGCCCCATCGTTTTGCCCAGCGCTGTAGCTGGGGGACCATTTGACCCAGTGCCAACACACTGCAGTGTCGGGTGTCAGTGACTTACTTCTGTGGGCAGCTGTTTGAAAGGTCTACCAGTGAAACACAAGCTGGGACAAGTTGGCTTTTTTTTCCCCTGACATCCTGAAATAAGCAGCAAGTGGACGTCCCAGCTGTAACCCAGAGCAGCTCACTCAGATCATTTACAACTCGATCAAACTCTTCAGCCACCTCTGCCCTTTGAATTTGCGTAAAGCAATGATTCTTCCCGCTCCCTCCCTCGTGGCAGGTTACAGGTGACGTCCGCACTGCAGCGGTTCAGGTAACAAGCTTACCCTCGCTAATGTGGCAAGTCGATATCAAACAAATATCTGAGATATGGAATAGAAATTTTCTCTCTCAGAATGGGTCAATTTTTAATCTTGCTTTCAGCTTCATTTAGACTTTAGAGATACAACGTGGAAACAAGCCCTTCGGCCCATCGAGTCCGCGCTGACCAGTGATCACTCCGTACCTAGCTCTATCCTACACACTAGGGACAATTTACAATTTACAGAAGCCAATTAACCCTCCAAACCTGTAGGAAGGAATTGCAGATGCTAGTTTATACCAAAGATAGACACAAAGTGATGGTGTAACTCAGCGGGTCAGTCAGCATCTCTTAAGAAAAAGGTCTGAAAAAAGGTTCCATCACCCAACATTTTTCTACAGAGATGCTGCCTGACCCGCTGAGTTACTCCAGCACTTTGTGTCCAACCAACAAACCTGCACGTCTTTGGAGTGTGGGAGGAAACAGGAGCACCCCGAGAAAATCCACCCGGTCACAAGGAGAACATACAAACTCCGTACAGACAGTATCCATAGTCAGGATAGCCTGTTTCCCTGCTCCGTGACTCTAAGTGGGGAAGCTGAAATTTCAAAGTGCACAGAAAAGGCAACACAAGAAATAAGAGAGAAGTAACTGCAGATGCTGGTTTACTAAAAATCACAAAGTCAGGCAGCATCTGTGGAGATAGACAAAAGTGCTGGAGATACTCAGCGGGTGCAGCAGCATCTATGGAGCAAAGGAAATAGGCAACATTTCGGGCCGAAACCCTGAACATGGATGGATGACGATTGTGACAAGTAATAAGTTAGTAAAGATTGAGTATCAAGTATCTACACTGTGGATGGCTTGACTGTAATCATGTATTGTCTTTCTGCTGACTGGTTAGCACGCAACAAAAACTTTTCACTGTACCTCAGTACATGTGGCAATAAACTAAACAGAACTGAACTGAATATTAACACGAAACATTAATTTAGAACATTTTTAGTAGCAGAACATTGTCAGCCTTCCAGCTAGATTGCTGGCACGCAAAGTATAGAAGATATCAGGTTTGACCTAATCTGGGAAGAGAGGTTAAAGAGAGGCATTTGACTCATGTTCAGGGTCATGGCATGCATCATAAAGGGAAGAGGTTCAGTTTGCTCGAATATGTTTGTGTGCCAAGACCTTCAGGTGAATCAGAGATGAGAATGTACATAGGAGTGATTGTGGACACAAGGTCAGAAGGAATAGGAGTAAAATGATTTGCTCTTTTCAGTCATGGCTTTGACTCATCAACTTTAAGACTCACCTTGACTTTATTGAAGGTACAACATTCTTTTAGGTTTAAGAAGGAACTGCAGATGCTGGAAAATCGAAGGTACACAAAAAAGCTGGAGAAACTCAGCGGGTGCATCAGCATCTATGGAGCGAAGGATTTCTGAAGAAGGGTTTCGGCCCGTCTCCTTCGCTCCATAGATGCTGCTGCACCCGCTGAGTTTCTCCAGCTTTTTTGTGTACATTCTTTTAGGTTTGGTGTCTTCATAAGGTCATAAGTGACAGGAGCAGAATTAGGCCATTCGGCCCATCAAGTCTAACTCCGCCATTCAATCATGGCTGACCTATCTCCCATTCTCCTGCCTCCTCACCATAACCCCCGACACCCTTACTAATCAAGAATCTATCTATCTCTGCCTTAAAAATATCCACTGACTTGGCCTCCACACCCTTCTGTGGCAAAGAATTCCACAGATTCACCATCCTCTGACTAAAGAAATTTCTCCTCCTCTCCTCCCGTGAGTTTTCCCAGTAAAAGTTTCATTTGTCCCTAGTGTGTAGGATTGTGCTAGTCCACAGGGTGATCGCTGGTCGGAGCAGACTCAGTGGGCCGAAGGGCCCGTTTTCACGCTGTATCTCTAAAGTCTAACTTGGCCTTGCGTGCATCGAGGAAAATGATATATTCTCTCATTCCCAATGTCTCAGCATTCCTTCAGAATACATTTTCAATTGAGCTTTGTCAATACTCCTGGCATCGGCTCAGTTATTAACCATTATATTACATTTTGCTCTTGCCTTCAGTGGGGTGGCTACAATTTAAAATTGTGCTCCTTGCAATGCTCAGCAATTTCATTACGCGAGCCTGTGTTGCGTTTTTAGTGAGCAGTTGCTTGACGGGCACTACTTTGACATACAGTCTTTACTCCAACTTTGCACGCTGGTCTTTCTACAGTGAATGCGTTGAACTGCCTGAGTCTGACACTTATGGAGATTGACACCTAAGATGGTTGCACCTGTCAACTCAGATTGTGCTTGCATGGCACGGGCTTGCTACTGGAGCTTATCCTTTGAACCTCGAGCGTATGGAGTGGCACTGAGGGGTGGTGCAGCATTAGAGTTGCCGCCTTACAGCGCCCGAGTCCCAGGTTCGATCCTGACCACGGGTGCTGTCTGTATGGAGTTTGTACATCCTCTTCTTGACCTGCGTGGGTTTTCTCCTGGATCTCTGGTTTTCTTCCCCAGTCCAAAGATGTACAGGTTTGTTGATTAATTGGCTTGGTATCATTGGAAATTGACCTAGTGTGTGTGTAGGATAGTGTTAGTGCGTGGTGATCGCTGGTCGGCAGGGACTTGGTGGGTCGAAGGGCCTGTTTCCGCACTACATCTCCAAACTAAATAGCATAGCACAGGTACAGGTCACTTCAGCCCGCTATAAACATGTGACCATATGCTGACATGTCACCATCCTTACCTCCATGGGTCTACCCAAAAGCCCCTTCAATGCTCCTATCATATCTACTCCACCACCACCCCTGGCAGCGTATTCCTGGCATCCATCATTCTCTGTGTAAAGATATTTGCCCTCCACATCTCCTTTAGACTTTGCCCTCTTCACCTTAAAGTTCTGCCATCTAAGACCATTTGACAAAGATAGACACAAAACACTGGAGCAATTCAGTGGGTAAGGCAACATCTCTGGAGAAAAGGTTGATTTGTACGGGTGTCAGGGGTTATAGGGAGAAGGCAGAAGAATGGGTTGAGAGGGAAACATAGATCAGCTATGATTGAATGGCAGATTAGACCTGATGGCTGAACGGACTGATCGGTATCTCTGGAGAAAAAGAATAGGTGACGTTTCGGGTTGAGACACATCTTCAGACTGAAGAGTGGTCTCGATCCGAAACATCATCTATTCCTTTTCTTCAGAGATGCTGCCTGCCTGACCCACTGAGTTACTCCAACATTTTGTGTCTATGATATTTAATGAGTTTAGCACCAAAGAGCTCCAACCCAAGGCTGCAAATGTAAACAGAGCGAGCGAGCGAGCCAATCCTTGTGCAGGCACCAAACACAAACACACCAGCCCTGGGGTAACAACACACAGCTAGAGTAGCACAATCATGTCAAGTCAAGCAAAGAATGATGTGCAAAGTTGTTCAGCTGTATGGAGAATTAATTGATAACAATGAGCAGAACAGTATGCAATCAGCGTTAAACAGTGAAACACAACATGCTGGAGGAGCTCTGCGGGTCAGGCAGCATCTTTTAGATCTTACTTTAGAGATACAGCGCAGAAACAGGCCCTTCGGCCCATAAAGACCGTGCCGAAGAGGGATCGACATTAGTTCTATCCTGCACACTAGGGACAATTTACAGAAGTCAATTAATCTACAAACCTGGAGTGTGGGGGGAAACCGGAGCACCCGGAGAAAACCCACGCAGTCTCGGGGAGAACGTACAGGCACCGTGGTCTCTGGTGCTGCAAGGCAGCAACTCTACCGCTGCGCCACCCTGCCGCCCATCTGCAGGGGGAATGGGGAGGAACATGGCGAAACAAACAGGGGACAGAGCGGGGGGGGGGCACACAGAACTCCTAACAACAAACTTACAAACAACAGGGGACAGACAGAGCGGGGGGGGGGGGGGGGCACACAGAACTCCTAACAACAAACTTAAGGTCACTGAGACCTTTAACGGGACGTGTACAGATAAATAATTTAATCCAAAATGGGAGGAGTCCATTCGTCCCATCAAATCCATACTGGGCCTTTGTGGAGCAATCAGTTGCATCCCACCACTCTTCATTCACCCCCCCTCCCCCTCCTTGCCCCTCCAAGTCCAGAGTCTACCCTCTCTGAGCCTTTACTTCCAGTCCGGCTGTTTACAGTCATACACTGTTTATACCTTTGAACAAATATATCTATCCAAGTGCAAATGTCTCCGCTGATTCCTGTTGAAATAAGGGGAGTTGGAACATCCCGACGCCCAGCGACTGCAGTGTAAGATAACAGTGTTTTCTAAAGCAAAACACAAAGTGTTGGAGGGAATCAGCGGTTCGGGCACCATGGTGTGTTGGTGGCACATTGGCAAGCGACGTTTCTTCTCGGGACCCATCCATTCCCCCCACAGATGCTGTCCGAGCCGCCGAGTCACTCCAGCACTTCGTATTTTGCTCAGGAATCCAGTATGTTTCAGAGTGCACCTTAAATGATCATACCTCTCTTCATAGTCCTATTGCGATAACATTATTCTCCAAATGCATATCTGGCAGGCTCCTCCGCTGAGCTTCCTCTGCAAGGGTCATTTTACAGTGTCGCACCTTGCACACATTGAATCCTTGCACCAGTTTGCATTGTCACGTTCGGGGCAGCATCTTTCCAAAGGCAGAATGTAGAAAAGTTGTTCTTACATCCTGTCCCGGTTTGCCGCTGTTCAGCAGGCGCTGAGATTTCCAACTCTAGGGGAAAGCTAGGAATCCCTGCAGCATAATCTCTTTCACACACACACACTTGCCCGACAGACTGCCCAGCCTCCTCATTACACATTCAGCCCTGCAGAAACACCAGCATCGATTGGCTCTTGGGCTGAGCAGAGCCTTTCTCTGTTAAAGGGACACTTTCAGTAGCCACTGCACCGACCAAATCCCGTGCAGACAAAAAATAACCTCTGCACAAAACGACACACAGCGCTGGAGTAACTCAGCTGGACAAGGCAGCATCTCTGGAGAACATGGATCGGTGATAGGGTCAAAATTTCTGCACACTTACTCTATCCCTTTCTGAATTCGTCTCCAATTTCACTTCTGGTTAAACTTGCTGGCGTTTAGAAGAATGAGAGGGGGGACCTCATTGAAACATACAGAATTAATGAAAGGCTCGGGTAGAATGGATGTGGAGAGGATGTTTCCATTAGTGGGAGAGTCAAGGACTAGAGGCCATAGCCTCAGAATTAAAGGACGTTCTTTTAGGAATTGGATGAGGAGAAATGTCTTTACTCAGAGGGTGGTGAATCTGGAATCCTTTGCCACAGATGGCTGTAGAGGTCAAGTCAGTGGATATTTTTAAGGCAGAGATAGACAAATTCTTCATTAGAACGGGTGTCAAGGGTTATGGGGAGAAGGCAGGAAGATAGGATTAGGAGGCAGAGTTTGAATGGTGGAGTAGACTCGATGGGCCGAATGGCCTAATTCTACTCCGATAACCTGTGAGTTTGTGAACCTGAGGGGCAACTTTTTCACTCAGAGGGTGGTGGGTGTGTGGAAGGGGCTGCCAGAGGGGGTAGTTGAGGCAGGTGTGGAGTGGGGATTTTAAACAAATCACCATGGCATTGGGCTCTGGAGGTCACAGAACTCAATGGCAGGGAACAGAATGGTCAGCTTGGCCAGGCGCAGCACCAAACTGACCAAGCCATACCCCAATCAACCCTCACCACCCCCCTCCCCACCCCTGAACAAGTGTAAAAACAAGGAACTGCAGATGCAGGTTTAACAAAAAAAAGATGCAAAGTGCTGGAATAGTTTAGCCTAGTTTATTGTCACCTGAACTGAGGTACAGTGAAAAGCTTTTGTTGCATGCTAACCAGTCAGTGGAAAGACCATACACAATTGCATTTTGAGCCATTCACAGTGTATAGGTACACGATAAAGGGAATAACATGTATAACGTTAGTGCAAGATTAAGTCAGTAAAGTCTGATAAAAGATAGTCCGAGGGCTGCAATGAGGTAGGGTAGAAGCTCAGGACTGATCTCGCATTGTGTTAGGATGGTTCAGTTGCCTGTATCTCACTAACTCTGCGGGTCAGGCAGCATCTCTGTAGAACATGGATACATGGCATTTCGGGTCAAACTGTGTCACAATTCTTAAACTGTGGCCCCTGGTTTTGGGTTAGTCCAGAACCAGGGGCCACCGTTTAAGAATAAGGGGTAAGGCATTTAGAACTGAGATGAGGAAACACTTTTTCCACACAGAGAGTTGTGAGTCTGTGGAATTCTCTGCTTCAGAGGACGGTGGATACTTTCAAGAGAGAGCTTGATAGGGCTCTTGAAGATAGCGGAGCCAGGGGATATGGGGAGAAGGCAGGAACGGGGTACTGATTGGGGATGATCAACCACGATCACATTGAACGGCGGTGCTGGCTCGAAGGGCCGAATGGCCTACTCCTGCACCTATTGTCTACTGGGTCGGATCCCTTCGTCAGACAGGTGGTCCCTCGGAATGTGCTTCTCCCCTTTTACTGTCAGCGATCTCCCACGTCATCTTAACCAGCAGCAATTCAGAGAGCGTATAAAGATAGTTACTGGGAGTGTTGTAATAACCAGGCATCCCCGTTCCCTACTAGAGATTTGAAGCCATCCTGCCAGGCACTCGCTCTCTGTGTGACTTCTCTCTCTGGGGAATCCAATCAGACACTGAAATGCGGATTAGGACCAGCTATTCACAAAATGCTTGAATCTATGAGCCGCCTTGCACAGTTTCACTTTACAACCATTTTATTTTTGCACTCTTATTATTTTAAAGGACAATATATATTTTTGTATTATTTTTTTTTATTGTTATTAGAAGTAAGTACAATACAGTGGTACCTATTTACAGGTGCCAAATATATGTTAACATGATACATTCTCTGTACAACTTCATTTTTAATTTTTTTAAAGAGAGAAATAAGAAAGAAAGAGATAGTAAAAGGTAGAGAAAAGTGTAGTGTGTATAAAAAAAGGGGAAAGAGACAGTGAAGAAAATAAATAAGCAAGAAGAGAGAGCAGGAGAGAGATTAGCAAATAGATGCAAGGAGATGAGTTTTTCTATTGTTGATCATCTTTCACCCATACCTGAAACATTTGCTTTTTACAATACAGTTGCACCTAAAGGACAATATTTTAAAGGACACAAACAAGTACAATATTATTGTACAATATGAAAAGTTTTGCTTTTCATACTATCCAAACAAATCAGATATAACATACAGAGATACAATGTTCAAATTCAAGAACGGTAGATGGAGCAAAGGGAAAGAACAACATAGTTCTCAGCATTGTAGCACAGTTCCAGAGACAAGGTTGAATATCCTCAAAGGTGAATCGGACAGTACCCCCAGCTTATGGAAGGGCCGTTTAGAAGATTGATAACAGAGGGGAAGATTTTAAGAAGGAACTGCAGGTGCTGGAAAATCGAAGGTAGACAAAAGTGCTGGAGAAACTCAGCGGGTGCAGCAGTATCTATGGAGCGAAGGAAATAGGCAACGTTTCGTCCCGAAACGTTGCCTATTTCCTTCGCTCCATAGATGCTGCTGCACCCGCTGAGTTTCTCCAGCACTTTTGTCTACCAACAGAGGGGAAGAAGCTGTTCCTGAATCTGGTGGTGCTGGAAGATACAAGCTTTCTGAACTTTCTGCTGGATGGGAGCAGAGAGAAGGAGGAATGACCATCTTGTATTAAGCACCTTGGTCTGTTGGCATTATAAATAAATCTAACTCGCTGCTCTGGGGATCAGTGACTATTGGCATTGACGTCCGGTCACATGTAGAGACTGTGAGGCCCAAACTGTGGCATTTTCACTCCTCATTCAAGCTGCCTCTTTGACCGAGCTCCCTATGCGTGCAGCCTAGCGTTTGCCCACAGTCCCGTCAAGTGGTTTGTTGCCGTTGCTATTGGAGTGTTGAGTCAGAGCGGGGATGTGTAGCGGATTTTGTAACAGCAGAAATCCATCAACCTTGTAACTCCATCCTTGTGTGAATGTGACGCAGGGCATGAGGAACAGGTGCATGGCACACCGCCACCACACTCACACTAGTCCTTACTTGCAAATAGAACGTAGAACAGGACAGCACAAACGCAAGCCCTTCAGCCCACAATGTCTGTGCCAAACATGACGCCAAGATCATCTCTTATCTACCTCCACCTAATCGATATTCCTCTATTCCCTGCCTATTGTTGTGCCCATCCAAAAGCCTCTTAAATGCCACTTCTGCATCCAGTCTCCACACACTAGGGGCAATTTTACTGAGGCCCATTAACCTACAAACCCGCACGTCTCTGGGATTAGTTTGGTTTAGAGATACAGCGCGGAAACAGGCCCTTTGCCACCGAGCCGGGTAAACCAGCGATCCTCGCACACTAGCCCTATCCCACACACTCTAGGGACAATTTACAATTTTAATAAGCCAATCAACCTAGAAGGCGGAGTACGTGCTGGCTCGAAGGGCCAAATGGCCTATTCCTGCAAGTATTTTCCATGTTTCTATGTTTCTATGGCCAACTGAGTGCACCCAATCATAGATCACACCAGTTCTGTTATCCCTCCTTTTCATCCACTCCACACACCATTGACAGAGGTCAATTAACCTACAAACCCACTCATCTTTGGGATGCGAGAGGAAACCGGAGCGCCCAAAGGAAAATCACACGGTCACAGGGAGAATGTGCAAACTCCTCTAGATCTGATGGTAGTTATCGAACTTCCGTGTTTCTCTTCCACATACGCTGCCTGACCTGCTGAGTATTCCCAATGTTCTGGTTCTATTTGCAACAGATCTTTGTTGCATTAGGGTTTGGAAGGAAATATGTCAAGTTTATTTATTGCCACATGCACAGGTACGGTGAGGTACAATAAATATTTTGCTTGCAGCAACATCACAGGCACAAGGACCCAGACCACACATAAAAAACATAAACTGTACATAAATGACACAGAAAACTCTGCAAGACCAAAAAAAGAAAAAAAAGACCATACAAAAAGACAAGATCTTAGTCTTCTTCTTATCAAATCCACACACAAGATTAGAAGCTTTCAGCAAGAGCTGAACACACTTCTCAGCATCTGCACACAATGGTGTCTGTCTTGTCACAGGGTCTTGTATAGGGTCTTGGTGAGACCACACCTGGAGTATTGCGTACAGTTTTGGTCTCCTAATCTGAGGAAAGACATTCCTGCCATAGAGGGAGTACAGAGAAGGTTCACCAGACTGATTCCTGGGATGGCAGGACTTTCATATGAAGAAAGACTGGATAGACTCGGCTTGTACTCGCTAGAATTTAGAAGATTGAGGGGGGATCTTATAGAAACTTACAAAATTCTTAAGGGGTTGGACAGGCTAGATGCAGGAAGATTGTTCCCGATGTCGGGGAAGTCCAGAACAAGGGGTCACAGTTTAAGGACAAGGGGGAAGTCTTCTAGGACACAGATGAGAAAAACATTTTTCACACAGAGAGTGGTGAATCTCTGGAATTCTCTGCCACAGAAGGTGGTTGAGGCCAGTTCATTGGCTATATTTAAGAGGGATCAGGGGGTATGGAGAGAAGGCAGGTACAGGATACTGAGTTGGATGATCAGCCATGATCATATTGAATGGCGGTGCAGGCTCGAAGGGCCAAATGGCCTACTCCTGCACCTATTGTCTATATTTCTATGTTTCTATGTCACTTCTTGTGCTTCTTGTGCATGGTGGTGGAAAGATTGGTGGAAACAGGGCGATGTGAACGCTCTTTCCTTGACCCCAAGACCTTAGTGCAAAACATAATTAGCAAATAAAACAAGACCTTGGTAGTGCAAGAGATGACTGTAGTGTTGAAGTAGGATTAGGGATGTACAGGTTGGGTCAAGAACCTGATAGTTGTAGGAAAGTACAACTGTTCTTGAACCTGTTGTTGTGGAACTTCAGGTTTCTGTACCTCCTGCCCGATGGTAGCAGTGAGATGCGGGCATGGCCCAGGTGGTGGGATCCTTGATGATGGATGCAAAATGTTAAATGGTCAGCTCGACATAGATTACAAGACCTACACCAAACCCAAACCAATTAGGAGCAGACGAGGGCATTCGATCCAATTTGAGATTCCAGCTACCAAGACAGATGTGTACAGCAATTCGTTCTTCCCCCGCACAATTAAAGCACGGAATAATCTCCACCCAACTATAGTTACTCAACCAGATGCAACTAAATTTAAGGTAGCTCTTTCTTCCCAATAACCCTTTCTGGCTTAAGTCCTCCCTCCACCACCTCCTGTTTAAATTCCATTTGGAATATTTTGGAGGACCAAGAAACCAAGAAACAAGATGCCACCTTCTTGAGGTAGCATCTCATGTGGATGCGTGTGATGGTGGTGAGGGTAGCGTCCGTCATGGACCTGGCTAAATCCACCACTCTCTGCAGCCTCTGGCAATGCTGCACGTTGGAATTGCCGTATCAGGCCATGACACAACCTGTCAGGATACTGTCTTCCGTGCTTCCGAGGAAGAGTTATTAGGGGCCCATAGGCTCATGTTCATAATTGATAGGAGCAGAATTAGGCCATTCCACCCAACAAGTCTACTCCGCCATTCAATCATAGCTGATCTATCTCTCCCTCGTAACCCCATTCTCCAGCCTTCTCCCCATAACCCCTGACACCCGTACTAATCAAGAATATATCTCTGCCTTAAAAAATATCCATCGACTTGACCTCCACAGCCTTCTGTGGCAATGAATTCCATAGATTCACCACCCTCTGACTAAAGAAATTCCTCCTCATCTTCCGAAAGGAATGTCCTTTAATTCTGAGGCTATGACGTCTGATCCTGGACTCTCCCACTCGTGGAAACATCCTCTCCACATCTACTCTATCCAGGCCTTTCACCATTCAGTGTTACAATGAGGTTGCCCCTCATCCTTCTAAACTCCAGCAAGCAGTGGCCCAGTGCTGTCAAACGCTCATCATATGTTAACCCACTCAGTGCTGAGTAACTGAATGGGGAGGAGGGACCGAAAGGCCTTCCTATTCCCACGCGACGGGCTCAATGGGCTGAATGGCCAACCACTGCTTCAGTGCAGGAGTGGCAACTCTGCGACAGGGTGCACCCCCTCACCTGTCAAATGCTCTTCCCCTCTGACAAGGAGCATTACAACCAAGTAATGTGGACTGCAACAGGACTTCTGCCTGTGTTGATAGAGGAGGTGGGCCCAAGGCATCAAAGGGCTTGCATTTGGGTAGCACCCAGCTACAAATATGTTCACTGAGTCAGATAATTGATTTTCTGCCTTTAGATTTCACACCGATGAATGCACGGTGGATGTTTTTTAAGCTGCAGATTGCAGTCTATAACTTTAAGTTCAAAGGGACCAAGTGCTTCGTAAATAGGAGTGAGCTATGGGAGAAGCTTGTAAACCTTTACAGTACATTACTCAAGTAGGAGCTAAGGTGGAATGTGTCGGCTTTGTGTGTTTAAGTGTTCGGTGTCTCATCTTTAAAACTCACACGGATTACAGCTAATTTACCCAAAGTCAGACCATGGACTTTGAAGATTCAATTTTAACCTGTTTAAAGAATTGCCTCCCTTCTCATTCTACAGTTACTTTCTAGATTATAAAAATCCCAAACAACGGGCCCTTACGCAAGGGAGGGGGTGGGGGAGGGTGGGGGTGGGGTCTTTTAATGTGGCACGGTGGCGCAGGGGTAGAGTTGCAGCCTTACAGCACCAGAGACCCCCGGTTCGATCCTGACTACCGGTACCTGTCTGTACGGAGTTTGTACGTTCTCCCCGTGACCTGCGTGGGTTTTCTCCACGATCTTCCGTTTCCTCCCAGAGATGTGCAAGTTTGTAGGTTAATTGTCTCGGTATAATTGTAAATTGTCCCTAGTGTGTGTGTGTAGGATAGTGTTGGTGTGCGGGGATCGCTGGTTGACGCGGACTTCTGTATCTCTAAATTAATACTAAGTATACTGAAAAACAATAGACCCTTTAAAAAAAAGGCAAATAATGCGTCAAATTGGGAACTTAATATTGAAATATTAAATTAAATAATCAGACCACGTCATCAGTGGCTTCAGGGGACTGAGTAACAGCTCATACAGCAAAGGCAGTGTTCACTTTAGTCAACTCTACCAGCTGCTCCGATGTGCCTCCCTTCTTATACTTGTGTTTTGTACAAGAAAACAAATCTGTCTATCCACTCACAAAACCATCCATGTTTGGTGAATGGTGAAAGCCACAACAGCCTCTCCTGTCTTTCAATCTCTTCATCAACATGATTCTTGACCTTCAAGCAGCAGCAATAACTTCTCCTTTTGTTAATTTCCTCTCGACACTTCCTGGCAAGACAAACCTCCTCTGCTCAACCCTAGTTAAATGGGGGACGATTATATGTATAATTTATGTATAATTTATGCTGTGGTGTGCTGTCTGAGTCGATATGCCTGTGATGCTACAGCAAGCAGGAATTACATTGTTCCTGTACCTCACCGGGACTGTAAATGTGATAATATATTAGGTACACAAAAATGCTGGAGAAACTCAGCGGGTGCAGCAGCATCTATGGAGCGAAGGAAATAGGCAACGTTTCAGGCCGAAACCCTTCTATATTAGACTTGACTTGATTTTAAGAATGTATCTGTTATATCTATGTAGATACAGAATCTTCTATAGATTCAATGCTATGTCAGTGACTGCAGGTACCAGCTGTAATAAGGTTTTAGAATAAGCCTTCATCTCCTTCCTTACTCAGGACAAGGATGTACAGGAGCCAGCGTTACTAAAGGTCAAATAATGGAGACTCTATTGTTTGGGCAGTTTCAATTTACTGAGCAGAGACATTTTCTGTGGTGTGGGGGATGAGCACCTTTTTGGCTTGAGGTTTGGATGTGGGGGTGGGGGAGGGGTGGGGATAAGAGGCAGAGGTGGGGGGTGGGGCGTAGTCGAATGCAGCTCTGAATCCAAGGATGTAATCACAGTCACAAGCAGAGTTGCTGGTGCAAAAGGGAGAACAATGTTTTTTTAATGAGTAACGCAATTGTCAACCTTTGTATCGCCGATGTTCCCCAGAGTGAGCGGAGGCCCCAGTAATCCCCCAGAGGAGATAGCCAGAATGACCAATTCCAGATAAACAGCTGGACTCACAAAGCTGCCACATAATTATATCCACGGATATAAGAAAACGTCCTTTTAAAAAAAAAATCTAACCGCTAAAGGAGAAAATTAATTGGTAATTAAAGGAGAATTACAAAAGTGTTTCCCTCAAGGACTTGGGTGGAGCATTCACTTAACACTTGACATCCTGGACTAACTCTCCAAACGCCAGACCTCCTTACAAACACACAAAGTGCTGGAGTAATTCAGCAGGTCAGGCAGCATCTCCGGAGAACATGGATAGGTGATGTTTTGGGTTGGGACCTGTCTTCAGACCGGCAGCTCACGTTCCTTGATATCAGTTCTCATTACAAGGTCAGCTCTTTCCCAGCTTTCTCCCCCCACTGCCCCCACCAGTCTGAAGAAGGGTTCCCTGACCCGAAATGCCGTCTCGGTCCACCGAAGCTGCCTGACCCGCTGAGTTGCTCCAGCACTTTGGGTTCTGCCCTTTGATCGCGAGCTCTTTGATCTGCCCTTCCGAACATCACGGCCACTATTTATTAATGACTGTGGTTTGATTTGCTGCATTGAAGTTTTGAGATGAAGATGTTGGTTATTCTTGGGGATGTGGACAATGTAGGCAAGGCCAATATTTGCTGTGGTCATTATTTACTCAGTCTGAGACTCTTTGAACTGTTGGCCAGGCGATTAATACAACCCAGAGGAGATGGTGTACACTGGTGGGCAAAATACAAACTGCTGATTTACACTCGACAAGCCCCAGCAGCTTCTTTAACTTAGAGACACAGCGCGGAAACAGGCCCTTCGGCCCACCGAGTCTGCGCTGACCAGCAATCCCCGCACTCTAACACTATCCTACACACACTAGGGACAATTTACATTTATACCAAACCAATTAACCTACAAACCTGTACGTCTTTGGAGTGTGGGAGGAAACCGAAGATCTCGGAGAAAACCCGCGCAGGTCACTGGGAGAACGTACAAACTCCGTACAGACAGCACCCATAGCCCGGATCGATCCCAGGTCTCTGGCGCTGTAAGGCAGCTTCTGAGGAAAGAGAAAATGATTTTTTGTTATCGGAGATGTGCATTGTTGGTGTTGATTAGGGCAGCACAGTGGTGCAGCGGTAGTAACTGCTTTACAGCGCCAGAGACCCGAGTTCGATCCTGACTGCAGGTGCTGTCTGTGTGGAGTTTGCATGTTCTCCCTGTGACCGCATGGGTTTCTCTGGGTGCTCTGCTTTCATCCCATATTCTAAAGACGTGCAGGTTTGTAGGTTAATTGGCTTCGTTAAAAAAATAGTTCCTAAAGTGTATGATAGAACTAGATGATCGATGGTTGACGTGGACTTGATGGGCCAAAGTGTCCTGGTACAGGTATCTCTAAAATTGTATCTCTACTGTCCACACTGTATCTCTAAAACTGAAACCAAGACATCCATGGCAATGAGCTGCAAAGTGGTACAGCTGGTGGAACTGCTGCTCACGGTGCCAGGCATCTCGGTTTGATCCTGACCTTGCTGCCTGTGTGGAGTTTGCACGATCTCCCAGGGACCAAGTGGGTTTTTGCAATGGGTGCTCCGGTTTCCTCACACATCCCAAAGGTGTGAGTGTTTGTAGGTTATTAGGCCTCTGTAAAATCGGCCCTAGTGTGTAAGAAGCAGGTGTTAAAGTGGGATAGCATAAAGCTAGTGTGAACGGGTGATCGATGGTCAGTGTGGAGTCAGTGGGGCGAGGTATTTCATGCTGCATCGTGAAACTTAACTAACCTACACTCCCCTCCTCTCCTTTTCACTATCATCAAATCCTTCTCTTTTCTCCCTGCTTTCTTCTCCCTGTTTCATGTCAAATGTGCCTCTGCTGTTCTCCTCAATGGCTCCCTGCAGGAGTGAGCAGTGAGGGTGTGTTGGCTTTGGCAGAATTTGTGGTCCACATGTTTTTTTTTGGTGTGTTGAACAGAGAAGAATGTTCACCACACCTCTTGGTGGATAGAACTCACATTGCAACTCTGGTACACAAAAATGCTGGGGAAACTCAGCGGGTGCAGCAGCATCTATGGAGCGAAGGAAATAGGCAACGTTTCGGGGCGAAACCCATCTTCAGGGATGGACACAAAAATCTGGAGTAACTCAGCGGGACAGGCAGCATCTCTGGAGAGAAGGAATGGGTGACGTTTCGGGTCGAGACACTTCTTCAGACTGGTTAGGGATTAGGGAAACGAGATATAGATGGTGATGTGGAGAGATAAAGAACAATGAATAAAAGATAATGGTGATAAAGGAAACAGGCCATTGTTAGCTGTTTGTTGGGTGAAAACGAGAAGCTAGTTCGACTTGGGTGGGGGAGGGATAGAGAGAGAGAGGGAGTGCCGGGGCTACCTGAAGTGAGAGTAACTCTGGGAGATCTTCAAGAAGAAGGAGTTAAGGAGATTGTTTGCATTGACATTCACTGTGGCGAATGGCAGGAAAGATGATATAACTTTGGAAACTACTGCAACATGATCTCAATATTGATGATGTTTAAAATAACAGTGTCCCTCAGCTCAAGTAAGTATATCTTTATTGTCATTTTCCTGAGTACTCACATACCCAGAGGAAACAAAAAAACGTTGCTCAACCAGTGTCCATTCAGTGTGCAGTAAAAAATAAATAGAAATAAAAATACATATATCATGAACAAATTAAACACTCTACTCTCTACTAAACATCAACAGGCGTTCCGATCGGCAGCGGCACGACTGGCTCTGCTGCAGTGTGTCCAGGTTGGTGGTTGGTGCGCGATACTTTGGCAGGGGGCAAAGTCCGTTTATCAGTCTTATAGCCTGCGGGAAGAAGCTGAGGAGCATCCTGCTGGTTTTGCAGCTAATGCTCCTGTACCTCTTCCCAGATGGCAGGATGGAGAATATGTGATGCGATGGGTGGTAGGGGTCTTTGATGATGGAGATGGCTCTGCTGATACATCTCTTCCTGTATATGTCCAGCAGGAAAGGGAGTGGAGCACCAATAATCCTGCTGGCGGTCTTCACAATCCTGTCTAGTTGGTGCCGTTCGTACGCCTTGCAGCTCCCGAACCAGGAAGTGATGCCATAGTTTAATGTCCACTGAAAAGATCACTATTCCTGGATCAACTCATGAATTGTTGCCGTAGGCACCGGTCCATTGACACCCATGCCTTCAGCTTCCTGTGTCCTGGGTCTAAAGAATCTTCCAACTTTCATCCCATCCCTTCAACTTTCTCTATTCTTGAAAGCATCCTCTTTAGAAGTACAGTACGTTACAATAATACAAGCCAAGTATAACCTATTACATTTATTGTACCACTTCATTTTTTAAGCTTTAAAAAGAGAGAAAAGTAAAGAAAGTAAAGAAAGTGAGAAAAAATCGTGATATTGTCAAAAAATGATCAAAAAGAGAGACCTATCAAGCAAAGAGTTAGAGAAAAAAGTTAAGAGATAGGCCGTAAAAAAGAAAAAAGAGAAAAAGAAACAATAGCTCTTTTATGAGCAGAAAGGGATATACCAACTTCCTATTTTTCATCCCCATTAAATCAGACTTTTGATAATCTGTCCCAACCTCTCCTCTCTGCTCCACATTAAGTTCCGATTGATAACTCATCTGTCAATCCCGCAGCTATTTAATTGTGTTAAACTTGATACAAATGCAATTTCTTTATATTCACAATAGTTTTTGGAAAGATACAGCATGGAAACAAACCCTTCGGTCCACCGAGTTCACGGCCGATCCCCCCTTCACATGAGTTCTATGTTATTATCCCACTTTCACACCCACTCCCTGCACATGAGGGGCAATTGACAGAGGCCAATTCACTTACAAACCCGCATGTCTTTGGGATGTTGGAGGAAACTGGAGTAAACCCACGTGGTCACAGGGAGAACATGCAAACTCCACACATACAGACCTCGAGGACAAGGTCGAACTCTGGTCTCTGGCGCTGTGAGGCAGCAGCTCTACCTGCTGCGGCACTGTGCAGCCTAATAATGGATCTAATACTGAATCTAATAAACGTGATGGCTTTAAAAGAGAATGGCTTCAGCTACAGAAAGAGATTTTCTCACAGGTTTGATGTCGTTTATCGTTGAGGTTTGTTTAGAGATTCGTGTTTTCAGACCATGTTAGACTGACCTCTGCTGGTTATACAGGATTGTGGAAGTGTTTTTATCTCCACTGAGTGCGTTTATATTCTCTTGGCTTGAGGCAGGTTATGTTATTGACCTGTTTTGAAAAGTGGCCAGGTTGGTGTTGGGATTTGAGAACAAGTTGGTTGTGTACAGAGAAAATAGCCACTCAGAGCCAAAGGAAATGTGGGATGTGAGTCGAAACTTCAAGGATGAATGAACACTGACCATTGCTGGAAACCGATGAGAATCCCAGCAGCATGTAACAATTCCATTTGCCTTTAGTTTCAGAGTGTTAACCTTGCTCCCAATAGCAGTCATATGTGTTCTGTGTGAGTGCAGCAGACCAAACAAAATAGATATCGCATTAGATAAGGGCGGCCCAGTGCCGCAGCGGTAGAGTTGCTGCCTTACAGCGCCAGAGACCCGGGTTCAATCCTCACTACGGGTGCTGTCTGTTTGGAGTTTGTACGTTTTACATTTTCCCTGTGATTGCGTGGGTTTCTCCAGGCGCTCTGGTTTCCTCCCACATTCCAAAGACGTACAGGATTATAGGTCGATTGGCTCAGTAAAAATTATAAATTGTCCCTAGTGTGTAGAATAGTGTCAGTGTATGGGGTGAACACTGGTCAGCACAGACTCGGTGGGCCGAAGGGCCTGTTTCTGTTCTGTATCTCTAAAATCTGAAGTCTAAATTAGATGGATAAACCTACGAGCTGAATTTCATTAAAACCTCAGTGCATCATCGTCTATGTCTCTCGTTTCCCTTTTCCCTAACTAGTCTGAAGAAGGGTCTCGGCCCGAAACGTCACCCATTCCTTCTCTCCAGAGAGGCTGCCTGTCCCGCTGAGTTACTCCAGCTTTTTGCGTCTATCTACATTCCAACACTATTAACTGCACTTCAAATTGGAGGATATAGTCTAAACGTAACTTTGACTCCTCTTTGGCTGGGAGGCTTCTCAAAGTCCATGAGATGGAGCAGTTTCCTTTTAGTAATGCACCCAGCAATTAACTAGGTGTAGATACAATGAACTGCAAATGGTGTTTTACCAAAAAGCAGACACAAAATTCTGGAGGAACTCAGTGGGTCAAGCAGCATCTCTGGAGAACATGGATGGGTGACGCTTTGGGTCGGGACCCATCTTCACACTGATTGTTGGGGAAGAAGACTTGTAGAGAGGAGAGGCAGAGGCACGACAAAGCCCAGCAGGTATTAGGTTGATACAGGTGAGTGGGGGTGGGGGGGGTACGATAGTCAGATGGTGGACAAAGGCCAGAGTTGAAAAGATAGAAGGTGTCAGACAAAAGGATTGAAGAGTTGCGAATAGTGAAGTTAAAAGAAGGCATGTAGGTGGAATGGGAGGGTGAGAGCTATGTGTTGTTGTTTAAATAATGTATCACTAAAATTTACATCCGGTTTGTAAACCTGAGTTGACTCAAAATTCAATGTTAACTTTTTGAGGTTTCCGTTCAGGTTTAATAAGTAGGACAGGAGCATCAGGCAGCGACTCTACCACTGTGACGCTCCAATTCTACCATTGCTACTTAAAATTAAACAACTGTGAAACTTAGTGGATCCTGTTTATTGCTTCGTTCAAATATTTACTAAAACTCAGCAATATATTTTATGCCCATTTTAATTATGCACAATTGTAAATTGTACTAATGATATTGTGCAAAATGACTCAATTCATCCACAACATGTTTCAAAGTTAAAGTCTCCGATGGTCATGACATTTGTGCAGAGGGGTTCTACATTTGTCTCCATTCAGTTAACTGCAGGCACACTTCCTGAACAGAGCAGTTGCAGCTTCATGTCACAGCAAGGCAGAATAGTGACTGACTGCAGTTTCTAGCAAAGATAGACGGGGTGGAAGATTGCAACCTTCACGTGGTCCGCCCTGTTTCGAATAATGCAATCAACTCGACGTGCACAAACGGAAGATCAAATAGAACGACTTGTCCAACAACTTTAGGCTGTGCACGCCACACGAAAGAAGAAGCAAAGATAGACACAAAGTGCTATAGTAACTCAGCGGGCCAGGCAGCATCTGTGGAGAAAAAAGGATGGGCGATACTTCAGGTGGGTACCCTTCTTCAGACTCAATGTAGGGGATGGGGGGGTGGGTGGGGGTTGGGGGGGGGGGGGTGGTGGGGGTTGGGGGGGGGGGGGGGGTTGAAGAACTGGAAGCGAGAATTGGCTAGTACCAGGATTGAGTTACTCCAGCACTTTGTGTCTATCTTTGGTAGAAACCAACATATGTAGTTCTTTGCTTCTAATCGTTTCTACAGCTTCTAGCTGCAAGATGCTCACGCCTACAACCTTGACCAGGTCTGTGCTCCCTTCCCAGCTCCAACTATCGTGTCAACTGATGGGTGAGTCTAATTATCACGGCACAATTTCCCAGTGAGATGCGATTTTTGCGGGACAGGTACTGACGCTTGCAATTCCGCAGCTGACCAATAGAGGGTACACTGGCATCAAACTTGAGGGTTTCAAATAAATCAATGTTCAAAGTTGCACAGAAAACCACAAACAGTTTGGTCAAAGTCCATTCTCAGCAAAATACTTCATCAGGTCTTAGTGAGACGTGCCTCTGTTCTACTACATGAAATCCCCTTTTTGAGACAGGTTCCCTGTTGTTTTTATAGAAAGGTTAGGGTTGAGCCCGTGTGTGTGATACTGTGACATTATACTAGTGTTTGTACAAGAAAACCAACCCCTGTCTATTTACTCACAGCCCCATCAATGTTTCTTCCTCAAATGTTGTCAGGTGCATTGTGAAAGCCTCTTGCATCTTTGAATCTCTTTTTCAACATTATTCTTGACCCTTATGCCCCTGTCCCACTTAGGAAACCTGAACGGAAACCTCTGGAGTCTTTGCGCCCCACCCAAGGTTTCCGTGCGGTTCCCAGAGGTTTTTGTCAGTCTCCCTAATGGTCGAAAGTGGTTTCCGCTTCTTCTATGTTCCGGCGATTATTTCAAAAAAATTAAAATAGGTTGCCGTTTTAAAAATCGGTAATTTTTTAGTCGAAGCCGGTTGCGATGCTAGTTGAAGGTGGTTGCCGGAGGTTGCAGGTGGTTGCCGGAGGTTGCAGGTAGTGGAAGGTAAGACCTCTCTGGTGGAATAAAACTGGGTGAAAAAAAATGAACATAAGCATGTGACCTCTGTCACTCCTGGGCGTGCTCAATCATAGTTGCAGAGGTCACATGCTAATGTTAATATTAACCTTTTTTTCACCCAGTTTTATTCCACTAGAGAGTCGCCACTATATTTTCAACATGTTGAACATTTTTCGGCGACAGTGGGTTTGACGCCAATGAACGTAGCTTGGCGTCTCCTGGCGTAGGTGCTGTAGGCAATAGGTGCAGGAGTAGGCCATTCGGTCCTTCGAGCCAGCACTGCCATTCAATGTGATCATGGCTGATCATCCCCAATCAGTACCCCGTTCCTGCCTTCTCCCCATATCCCCTGACTCCGCTATTTTTAAGAGCCCTATCTAGCTCTCTCTTGAAAGCATTCAGAGAACCTGCCTCCACCGCCCTCTGAGGCAGAGAATACATTGTCATTGGTTATCGCCAGGATGACGTAGGTTGTCGCCGACCTGCTACGACTATGACAGTCGCCGGCAGTTGCCTAAAATATTGCCAAGTGGGACAGGCCCATTCGGAGCTCTGGTCTCCTCCCACATCCACACAGGTTGTCCACTGTGAATGACCCCTCAGACGATAGGTAGGCAATGGCTGTGCCTGTGAGAGAGAATAGTTTACAGGGAAATAAGAGGGGGACGGGATTGCTCGGAGAGCCAGCACCGACTTGACGGATCATTTGGCTTCTAATTGTAAGGAAATGTGAACATTCTCCAATAGCATGTCAGGACTTGGAGATGATAGTATTACACAAGTCAGAATATTGCGAGAGTGAAGTCGTTAATCCCACAGTGATAATCATTCTGTTTTTGAGCGAACTCGCGAAGAATTGAACACCTTCAACCCTGATAGACACAGAAAGCTGGAGTAACTCAGTGGGTCAGACAGTGTCTTGACTCGAAACGTCACCTGTTCCTTTTCTCCAGAGATGATGTGTCTGACCCACTGAGTCACTTCAGATTTTTGTGTCTATCGTCGGTTTAAACCAGCATAGAAACACAAAAATAGGTGCAAGAGTAGGCCATTCGGCCCTTCAAGTCAGCACTGCCATTCAATATGATCATGGCTGATCATCCAGAATCAGTACCCCGTTCCTGCTTTCTCCCCATATCCCGTGATTCTGTTAGCCCTAAGAGCTATATGTTTCTAACTCTCTCTGGAAGCCTCCACAATTCATTCCTACACCTTCAACCCTGATAATATCTTTTGGCAATGTGACCAATCTTTGTTGTTGGGAGCCTGTGGATGTTGTTGAGGTATAAATTGCCAAGTCGAAAGACGTGTGGGCTTCAGTTGGAGTGTTGCCCGACTCGGGGAGTTTCACTGACCTGTGAGGAATGTCTGTGAAAGTTCCAACTACAGCAGAGGTAACACCTGGTGATAAGTCAATCAGAAAATAGTGAAAGCTTACTCATTACTATGACTAGTTTCACAAGTTTCACAGCTAAAAATAACTTTGAAGTATTCGTTCCTCCGCCTACCTCCAATTATACTTACATCAGGATGATTATCATAACCCAAGCATGTGAGCTGAGGCAGGTTGGAACTGGCAGCTCATATTGTGCAGCCAGAGACACATTGTTGAGGGAGCAAGTTTCTCCTCAGGTAAACTGAACCATTGCATCACCAGCTAGAGAGTGGTCCTGACCTCCCATCTACCTCATCGGAGACCCTGGGACTATTTTAAATTGGACTTTACTGGACTTTATCTTGCATTAAATGTTATTCCCTTCATCCTTTATCTGTACTCTGTGGATTGTTTATCATATAAATGCAACAAAAAGCTTCCCGTTGTATCACGGTACACGTGACAATAAACGAAAATCAGTAGCGTTGCCCATTCACAGCTCCAGTGATCCCCCTACGAGAGCTCACCCGTTCACACAGAACGTAAAAACTGTTCGCTGTAACTCGCTACATGTGACATTAAAGTAAACTAAACTAAAATGGGTAAGTTTCACTGTCCGATTAACATATTGCCAGATCTTTGACATGAGAGAGAGAACAGGTTGTCGGGGCTACAGAGCAATGAGGAAACTGGGATAGATGGGTTTGGGAGACTGTGGCCAACTCTTATGTCAACAACTCAAGGAATGAGCGATAAATTAGTCATTGTTTAAATTGGTCATTTTTGCCACTTGCCCACACTAAGGGGAAGATTCAGAAGAAACAATTATGCAGACTCCATGATAGCAGGTTAAAAAGCTGCTTGATGTCTAATAATTACATCATATTCAGAAATTAATCATTAGATCTGTAGTTGCTGCATTTCTCGTATAGATGTTGAGAGATGTTTAGGGCCTGCTCCACTGCGGAAATCTCAAGGTATGCTTACTTTGAAGAAGTTCTTCTCCTTTCTCCGAGAGTTCTGCAACACTCTCTCTCTCTCTCTGCACCCACTCTGATTCCTCCTGCTAGCAGTCTGAAGAAGCGTCTCGACCCAATACATCACCTATTCCTTTTCTCCAGAGATGCTGCCTGACCCGCTGAGTTACTCCAGCATTTTGTGTCGATCTTCGAAATATGTTTAGTTTATTATTCTCACCTGTATCAAGGTGCACTGAAAAGACAATAGACAATAGGTGCAGGAGTAGGCCATTTGGCCCAGCGAGCCAGCACCGCCATTCAATGTGATCATGGCTGATCATCCCCAATCAGTACCCCATATCCCCCGACTCCGCTATTTTAAAGAGCCCTATCTAGCTCTCTCTTGAAAGCATCCAGAGAACCTGCCTCCACCACCCTCTGAGGCAGAGAATTCCACAGACTCACCACTCTCTGTGAGAAAAAGTGTTTCCTTGTCTCCGTTCTAAATGGCTTACTCCTTATTCTTAAACTGTAGACCCTGGTTCTGGACTCCCCCAACATCGGGAACATGTTTCCTGCCTTTAGCGTGTCCAAGCCCTTAACAATCTTATATGTTTCAATGAGATACCCTCTCATCCTTCTAAACTCCAGAGTGTACAAGCCCAGCTCCTCCATTCTCTCAGCATATGACAGTCCCTTTTGTTTGTGTGCTATCTAATCAAAGAAAAATACTATGCATGATTACATTCAAGCCAGACAGTGTACAGATAAAGGATACAATATTTAATGCAAGATAAAGTTTGATTAAAGATAGTTCAAATGTCTCCAATTAGGTAGATATGAGGTAAGAATGCACTCCAGCTGATGAGATCCTTTAGTTGCCTGATAACAGCTGGGAAGAAACTGTCCCTGAATCTGGAGGTATGCGCTTTCAAACTTCTGTACCCCTTACCTGATAGGAAAGGGAAGAAGTGGGAGTGACCAGGGTGAGACTGGTTCTTGATTATGCTGGTGACAGTGTGAAGTGTTGATGGAGGCAATGGAGGGAGTTTATGTGATGCTCTGGGCTACGTCCACAACTCCTTGCTATTTCTGTGTAGGAAGAAACAGCAGACACTGGTTTAGACCGAAGATAGACACAAAAAGCTGGAGTAACTCAGCGGGACAGAGTCTGAAAAAGGGTCTCGACCAGAACCAGGGGCCACAGTCTTAGAATAAAAGGGAGGCCATTTAGGACTGAGGTGAGAAAAAAACCTTTTCACCCAGAGTTGTGAAATTGTGGAATTCCCTGCCACAGAGGGCAGTGGAGGCCAAATCACTGGATGGATTTAAGAGAGTTAGATAGAGCTCTAGGGGCTGGTGCAATCAAGGGGTGTGGGGAGAAGGCAGGCATGGGTTATTGATTGGGGACGATCAGTCATGATCACAATGAATGACGGTGGTGGCTCGAAGGGCCGAATGGCCTCCTCCTGCACCTATTTTCTATGTAATGTCACCCATTCCTTCTCTCCAGAGATGTTGCCTGTCCAGCTGAGTTACTCCCAGCCTTTTGTGTCTATCTTTGCAATTTCTAGCTGTTTTGGATGGAGCTGTTCCCAAACCAGGCTGTGATGCATCTCAATAAAATGCTCTCTGTAGAAGTTGGTGGGAGTTGCTGGGAAGATGCCAAACTTCCTAAACCTTCGAAGGAAGTAGAGGCTTTGTGTGTTTGGCCATAGCTCCAATGTGGCTGTTCCTGAACAAATTGCCGGTGATATTTATTCTTAGGAATCTAATTCTAATTCATTTTGTCCGGAATGGTTGCAGTACTCTCAACATTCCAGCAGGGGACAATGTCTCCCACTGTGGCAATCCATTTTCTTTAGATTAAAAAAACATATGACCTGTTTCGTAACTTTGGCAAGTAACATTGAGTTGGTGGTGTCTGTCATTTCTCCTTGGGGGCTTATCCCTCTTCTAGTGGATCTTGATTTCCAAGGATGGAGGCACAAGGGGCAGCAGATACTGGAACCTGGAGTCATATTTTGTGCTCTTGATATGGCCTTACATCAGTGAGACCAAGAATAGACTAGGCGACCACTGGATTGAATAATTGACCTGGATCGCCCTGTGACCATAAATTTTAATTTCCCTTCCCATCCCCACACTGACCTGTCTGTCCTTGGTCTCCAATACTGCCTGAGTGAGGCCACAGGTAAACTAGAAGAACAGCTCCTTATATTCCTTTTGGGTACCTTACAACCCAATGGCATGGATATCGAATTCTCCAGCTTCAGGTTAAATGCCCCCTCTCCTCCTTCACATTCTTTCTTTCCATTGCCCCCACTCCATCACCTAGTTCCCTCCTCCGTATCAAGTATTGCCTGGACTGACAACTGAAATATTTCTGCCCCCCACTGTGTAGAACTGCTGCTTCACATCGTAAAATACAGGGTTCGATCCTGACCTTGGGTGCTGTCTATGTGGAGTTTGGACTTTCTCCGTGACGGTGTGGGTTTCCTCCGGGTGCTCTGGTTTACTCCCACATTCCAAAGACGTGCAGGTTTGTAGACTAATTGCATTCTGTAAAATTCCCTTAGTGTGCAGGGGGTTGATGAGCAGGTGAGATAACATAGAACTAGGGGGGGGGGGGACCAATGATCAATGTGGACAGTTAGGTCAAGGTTGTGCTTCCATGCTGTATCACCAAAATATAAAATATAAACCAAAAATAAAGCAGCAGGAAAATCTTGCACAATTAACACCCATGTACAGCCCAGTAGTACTTATAGCGCAATGCCTTAAATCATTTGTAGTAGGTTCCTTAAATGCCAAAAGGTTACTTCCCATCCTACAAATTAATTAATCTAATACTAGCAACTCACAAGCACTAATCTGTATCAGATGAAGAGGCTGGATAACATCTTGATTCTACTATTTTTAAGTCACAATGACTTGTAGTGAAACATCTAACCCTTCAATGTGTCATTATCAACGTACTTCTATCCTACACACAAGGGATAATTTACAGAAGCCAATTAATCTACAAACCTGTACCTCTTTGGAATGTGGGTGGAAACCGGAGCACCCAGAGAAAACACAAAAGTATCTCAGGGGGAATGTACAAACTCCGTACATACAGCAAGCGAGGTCAGGATCGAACCCGGGTCCCTTGCGCTGTAAGGCAGCAACTTTATCCAAGCTTTAAGACCGCCTTGGTTCTATTTTATTATTTCCATTTGAAATGACTGGCTCTTTTATCCCTTTGCACTGATGTCTAAGGGTTGTAGTCTTGCATTGTTTGTGTCTAAGACCGATTGGCTTTGTTTGACTGGAATCCCCTTTGTGGGCGGTGGTAACATGCTCTGATTTCCTTCCATCACCCCACCATCCGTGTGACAGGAGCAGAAACCCTGTGTGAGAAAAACTACATCTCTCATCGTTGTTCCAGGGAAAGCATTGTAAGCAACTTCCCCTTTCTCGGTATTGACCCCACACTCTGCCTCCGCTGGGTAGGTGTTCCCCATCAGAAGAAATCCATGTCACCATGGTCAATAGTGCTTTTAATGGAGTGCAGAAAATATGACATCTAATAATATTTACAAACATTACAAATTCACATCCCATTGAAGCAACCTCTAGGTGCAAGAAGACCCAACTTTTACATTTTTCTCATTATATCAGGAACAATGAATCAAATGACCATAATTACCATCACCTTCAACCTGCAGAGCAATCCCACGTTTCCTTCATTCGGTTCTTGGGGTAACACTTATGCTGAGAGCTCCAGTTCCTCAACAGTAACATGGCATTTTCTCCGCAGATGCAACATGAACAGTTGCCATTAAGCAGAGGGGAAACCAGGAAGCATACAGTGCCGCAGTTTAACACGGGGCTGGCAAAAAGCGACAGAATGTGTGTTTAAGTTAAAAGTGCAAAAACAGATTCAGCAAAGTTGGTGGGGTCAGCAAGAGGTGTTGTCCAAACCTTAATGTCGGACCCACATTAAACTTGGGTTCAGCCATTTAAATTGACCGCTGAACCTCAGGTAATAGAACGTTTTGGTATTCTGGCTGTGGGTAATTCAACAACAATGCATATCCAGCTCAAACTCTTTCCCAACTCGTCACAATTAGAGAAGTAAGGACAGGGAATACCAAATTGGCTGGATTTTGAGGATCCAGAGTTGGAAATAGATGTAGCCTTTGAGCTGTAGTTTGGACATCATGGGAGTAGGAACGTTGTGGGGAAAGTCAAGGGTAGCAATCTTTTTTTCGATAAAGTGCCGAAACTTACATTCAAAATGATCCTGAGTTGTACCTGGTATTCCTTATTTGGGAAGCGATTACAAGACGCTTAGCAAAGTAGAACATGATTAAATAAAGTCGGCGTGTTTTCATTCATGGGAAATTGTGGTCATCAAATGTTCCTGAGAACGCTTTGAGAATGATGGGGCAGATGGAAGGGAGCCAGTGGATGTAGTGTTTGAGGTTTCCAATAGCGTTTCTGACAATGTGTAGGTTTCTAGGTTAATTGGTCACCGTAAATTGCCCCCTAGTGTGGTTGGGGGGAAATGGACAAGAAAGTGGGGTAATATAGAACTAGTTCAAACGGGTGATCGATGCTCAGTGTGGACTCGGTGGGCTGAAGGATCTCGACCTGAAATGTCACCCATTCCTTCCCTCCAGAGATGCTGCCTGTCCCACTGATTTACTCCAGCATTTTGTCTCTATCTTCGGTGTGCTGAAGGGTGTTTTCATGCTGTATCCTTCAATCAGTCAATGTACAAAAATATGAGTGATATAGATAGGAGAGATAGCTGGAAATTCCCCATAGGAAGTGTCGAAAACTAGGTAGAGGTTATTGGTTTACAACAAGAAGCTAGAGATTCAGAGGAAATCTGAGGAAGAATGTTTTCACCGAGAGGGTGTCTGGAATCAGAACGTGAGCAGTGGAAATAGGTGCTCGCATAACATTTAAGTATCTAGATGGGCACCTGAATCACCAAGGCTTAGGAGGCAATGGACCAAGCGCTAGTGAATGGGAATAGTATAGATAGGTACTTGGTTTGTTTCTGTGCTGTATGTGGCTATGCAAAGGGATATAGACAGATTTAAATGAGTGCGTAATGATATCGCAAATGGAATATCGAGAGGTGAAACGTGCAACTATGGTCAGAAGAAGAAAAATGCAGAACATTATTGAAATAAGTGGAAGACATTAAATATTAGTGTTCAGAAAGGTTTTGTCAGATTCATTCTAGAAACACTACATTAATGTGTAAAGATGCAAATAATGAGGAAGGAAAAGAGAAGGATGAGCCCTGATTGCAGGGAAAATTCAAGTGGGGAAGTCTTGCCACAACTGCACGTTTTTGCCAGAGACCACGCTCACAGACTACATAAAGCTACAGTCAGTCCCCTTATTCAGGAAAGAAGGTTGTTTGGACTTTGTGGTGGTTCTGCAGATGTTTGATAGAATGGTGGGATGAGAGGATCTTCCTAATACAAAAGTTTAAACAGACTGGACCAATATTGTCTACAGTTTAGCTAATGAACAGCAGTCTCTTTGAGACTGCTGTTCATTAGCTAAACTGTAGACAATAAACTGTAGACCTTTTTTGGAGATAAAGATCGAGTGGACATCTCTTCTGATGCAGGAGTCTGAATCTCAGGATGCAGCATCACCAACTGGGACCAGGAGGAATAATTTCTCCTATCAGAGGGCTGTGAACTTTTGGAGCATCGGAGTGTGAGGTTTCAAGACTAAGGCACAAAGAACTTTGAATTAAGGTGGAATCCAGGCTTATGGAATCAGGCACAAAAATGAAGTTAAGACATTATGGTCTTAATAAACGAAGGAGCAGATTTGAGGGAGCTCCTCTTGATCATATTTTCTAAACTCAGGGTTTATATATATATTTTTTTAAAGCTGTATATAATCTGCTTTTCCCTGTTAAACTGTTCAGGTCTGTGTTTGAGGGGAATATCACACTGGAATACCTCAGCTTCATGTTAAGAAGGTCCATGGCTTCCATGATTTGTTTAATCTCCAACAGTTGTGCCAATTGTCCCACTTATATTATTTTCCCCCAAACATTGTTCTTACCAAACTTCCATGGGATGGAAAGGTGGATCCGTTCCTTCCAAAACCTAAACCTGTTTTTCAGGAAGGGCAGTGACTGAAGTCCAGGCACTTTGTAACAATGAGAGTGAATGTGAACCCTTCACTCTATGTCAAACCGAGGACTGATAAAAGAGATATTTCTCAGCATTCTTTGGCTTAAGGGCCTGTCCCACGGGTGATTATTTTCAGCAACTGCCGGTATCATTCACTGATGTATCAGGTCACTGAAAAAGTCACGGCGTGATGACATATTGACATTTTTTCAACATTTTTTTCAACATTTTTTTAGTCGCCGCTGGATTTTGAAATGTTCAAAATATTTCGGCGGCCCTGATACGTCAGTCAATGACGCCGACAGTCGCCAAATAAAATCGCCAAGTGGGACAGGCCCTTTAGAGTCACAAAGCATGGAAACAGGCCCTTCAGCCCAACTTGCCCATGCTGACCAGGATGCCCCATCTACACGTCCCACCTGCCCGCGTTTGGCCCACATCCCTCTAAACCGTAAAGACACAAAGGGGGGGTAACAGGAAAAAAAATGTAGGATTTCTAGATCATTGTCCAAAGACATTCCACATTTCACCAGTTTCTCAAATGATTTCCCACCTACACATTGATTGGATTAATCTGAACGTCAGAGTCTGAAGCCAGTGTGGAATCAGTATTCAGTTCATGTACAACTTTTAAGATTCAGTCATCTGCCACAATAGACAGAGCCCGCAGCTCATTGAGCTTGGCTTCATTCTCCTTCTGTCGTTCTTCATCACTGATACCCTGCTGGTCAATTTGGCTAGTGAGGTCTCCAAATATCTTGGACATCTCTGTGTAGTATACGACCTGCAAAAAGAAACACAAACAGGTGGTGAGATCGACGTAAAACAGAATGCACTTCAGATTTCATAATATAATTAGCAGGCGGCGATGTAGCCTAGCGGTAGAGCTACAGCCTGCCAGCGCCAGAGACCCCGGTTCAATCCTGACCAGGGGTGCTGTCTGGACAGTTTGTACATTCTCCTCGTGACCGACGTGGGTTTTCTGAGATCTTAGGATTCCCCCCACACTCCAAAGATGTATAGGTTTGTAGGTTAATTGGCTTGGTATAAATGTAAATTGTCCCTAGTGTGTGTGGGATAGTGTTAGTGTTAGGGATCGCTGGTCAGTGCGGACTCAGTGGGCCGAAGGGCCCGTTTCTGCACTGTATCTCTAAACTAAACTAAACAATGCCACAACTTTGGACTGACCACATGGTCCTTCTGCCTCTAGCCAGGTGCACACAATCTAGCTTTGAGCTAGCGGACTCATATTTGAGTACTGAGTGGTACCCCACCGGCTGAGAAAGATTTGTATTCACGCAACACCTTTCATGACTTCCGCAACTGCTTTACAATCAATTAGCTATTTCCAAAATGAATTAACTTTTGCAATGTAGAAAAAGCGGAACCCATTTTATACACAGCAAGTTTTCGCAAAAAGCTGCGTGATAATGTTTTTTTACAGAATGTTGTTTGAGTCACAGAGTCATGCAACAGGAGAAGCAGGCCGCTTGCCCCAACCCTGTCCATACCAACCATCAGGCACCATCAATGCTAATCCCCATCAAGTGCAGCCCAACACGCCTCTCCAGATTTTCTTAGTTTAAAGATACCGTGTGGAAACAGGCCCTTCGGCCCACCTAGTCCGTGCCGACCAGTGATTCCTGCACATTAACACGATCCTACACACACTAGGGACAATTTACTCTTATACCATGTATACAAACCAAGCCAATTAACCTACAAACCTGTACATCTTTGGAGTGTTGGGAGGAAACCGAGGATCTCGGAGAAAACCCACGCAAGTCACGGGGAGAACATACAAACTCCGTACAGACAGCACCCATAGTCAGGATTGAACCCGGGTCTCCGGCGCTGCAAGTGCTATAAGGCAGCAACTCTGCCGCTGCGCCACCGTGCCGCCTACATTTGACCTACACTGGGAGCACAATTTAGAGATCCTAATTAACTTGTCAATTTGCATGCCTTTGACATGTGAGAGGAAACCAGAGCTCTCCAGCTAAAACCTACATGGGCACAGGATCATGATGCAAACTTGACAATAGGGCAGTTATTCTGAACACACACATGAGATTTTTAATCGGATTCTATCTTACACCAAACACTGTTTCCTTTATGCTGTATCTGTACACTGTGGACAGCTTGATTGTAATCATGAATAGTCTTTCCGCTGACTGGATAGCACGGAGGAAAAAGCTTTTCACTGTACCTCAATAAACTAAAACGACTTCCCAGGGTAATGGTGACCAAGATGTCACAACTCACTTAAAACTCCACAAACCCCAATGAGGTGGAAGAATGAATTACATGGACTGGATTACTTGCATATAATGGTCACGGAATTGCCTATTAAGCATGAACATGTTGCCACGATCAGAGGCCAAATGGCCTCACATGCCTTGGGCCTTCTTCACAGAATAACCAGTCCCTCCATTAGTATTTAAGAAGGAACTGCAGATGCTGGAAAATCGAAGATAGACAAAAGTGCTGGAGAAATTCAGCGGGTGCAGCAGCATCTATGGAGCGAAGGAAATAGGCAACGTTTCGGGCCGAAACCCTTCTTCAGACTGATGTAGGGTGGGGGGGGCGGGGAGAAGAAAGGAGAAAGGAAGAGGAGGAGCCCGAGGACTGAGGGAGAGCTGAGAAGGGGAGGAGGCAAGCAAGGGCTACTGGAAATTGGAGAAGTCAATGTTTATGCCACTAGGGTGCAGACTGCCCAAGCGGAATATGAGGTGCTGCTCCTCCAATTTCCGGTGGTGCTCGCTCTGGTCATGGAGGAGGCCCAGTACAGAAAGGTTGGATTCGGAATGGGAGGGGGAGTTGAAGTGCTGAGCCACCGGGAGATCAGGTTGGTTAATGCGGACCGAGCGGAGGTGTTCGGCGAAACGATCGCCAAGCCTACACTTGGTCTCACCGTTGGTCTCATCAGCTGACATCTAGAGCAATGGATGCAATTAGTATTTAAGAAATATACGAAGACTCCACACGGTCAGGCTGGAACCAGACATTTGGATGTGAATGTATTATGATTTTTCAGATGCAGTGATTAATATCAGTGTAGTTTACTTCTGAGCACATGATGACTTAAATTGAAATCGTGCAGAAAACATTATCCTATTCATTTTGAGGCGGCAAGCTGCTAACTGCGGGCTTCTCAAAATTAGTAGTCACTTGGCATTTGCTGAAGGAACAGTACTCATAAATCAATGGTTGACTCTATTGACAAACAAATCTGGACGAGAAATTAGTTGGTCTAGACAGACAGTCAAAAGAAAGAGCTCTAATTTTGTGTACCATCACAAAAAAAAACAAATATGGGGGCTCTGTACAGACATATTCTATTCATTAAGTTATAAAAATATCTTCAGACACGTGGAAGATTTTTCAACCCAGCAAGGCAACAAAATTAAGCTATATTGCCTGAAATTCACTCGCAGACTAGAACTAAATGCATCAGCATGTTGCTTACTCACTTTGAAATTCATTCATTTACTTCAATATAATGTTCCTCACAGGGGGTGAAGTTTTAAATACTCAACCTATGTCATTGCAATCTACTTAGTTTGAAATAACCTAATACTTTGCCAGCAATGCCCTCTGAAAACCCAGTCAGAGATTGATTCTGTTTTTTCCACAGGCTTCGATCGCCTCAGCTTCAACTTATGTCCCATCACCATCTTCCTTTAGCTTTCCAATATCCTCCCTGCTATTGTTTAGCAGGGAGGATGCCTTTGCGGGTAGCTCTAGTGGGCAGCACAGTGGCACAGCAGTAGAGTCACTGCCTTATAACGCCAGAGACCCTGGTTCAATCCTGACTTTGGATGCTGTCTGTACTGTTTCCTCGTGACTGCGTGGATTTTCCTAGGGTGCTCTGGTTTCCTCCCACACTCCAAAGCAAAGATCCTATAGCGGATCGGAGCAAGATAGTGCACTCGCCGAAAAAGACGTAGTACGGTCATGGGCAGATTCATGGGTAATTTTAGGCCCCATTTCCGTAACCGACTTCCGTATCCGCACCAAAGATCCTATAGGATACTAGTGCGGAGACGGAAGCCGGTTACGGAAACATCCTCGTAAAAATAAAAGTTATTTGGTTAAAATCTTCTCCTCATTTTCAGGATTTAAATTTATTAACACAAACTGTTCCCCCGCAACGTTGATTACACTGCGAGTCGGGTCGGGTCGGGTCTGGTTACTGAAATGGATGAATAAAAGGCCCACGTTCCGTTCCGTTGCGTACTACACGTCAGCGCATTGCATTTAGCAGGAGTGATCTATCTTGCTCCGCTATAGGATCTTTGCTCCAAAGACTTACATATTTGTAGGTTAATTGGCTTCGGTAAGGATTGTGAATTGTCTCTAGTGTGCAGGATAATGCTAGTGTACGGGGTGATCGCTGGTTGGCACGGACTTAGCGGGCCAAGGCCATTTCCTCGCTGTATCTCTAAATTAAACAAACAAAAACGATTTTGATGGCAGACCTTCCCTTTTCTGCAATTCCCAGACTCGGTACTTACCTAAAATCTGTTGCACCTCACACTCTATCTAGTGAAAGTCAACCATCTCCACAGATGCTGCCTGGTCCGCAACTGCTTTCAGTGCATTTTCATTCATTAGTTATAGGTTTGCTGATTCATTTAGCATTCAAGCTTATTTGTGGATAAGGTTCACTACATATTTTTAAGATGAACAATATTGAAAATATTTTGCTTTCCAAAACAAACTCCTTTCAAAAGGACACCACACTAATTCATGCCTTCAACTGAAAGCAGCTTTGGGTTAGAAGTGAATTTCGAAACAAGCCCTACACTTGATTGCACTTAGAAAGCTCCTAAACATCGGTTTGTGGGAGTTGCCATCAGTTGACAGAAAAACCCTGAACATACACAGGCTTGGGCCAGGACAGAAAGTCAGTGGTTTGCAGAGGACTCGAGAAATGTGAAAAGATCTGCTGTTTTCTGTTTGTTTTTCAAATTTTTATTCACACAGTTTCTCGCCAACAGGAAATTGCAGGCTGCAACAGAGATCACTTCTGTGACTAGCTTGGCTGAGGAAAGAGGGGGTTCAACTTATATTCCTGATTTTAAAAGAGTTATATTGATTATCATTGCATGTCACATGAGGCAATTATTTAATCTGGATATCTGGCTTTAAGACTTTCATTAAAGTAGCAGAGATACATTTGGATTGGAGTCAGGTTTTTTTCTGGTAAACAAAAGTTGAATGTTTTATTAGATTCTGCCAAATTGACACTTAGTGGTTTTTGAACCAACCCAATAAAAGCAATCAGTTTAAACCCCATGTGCCTGCTGCCTTCAGATCACGGCAAAGATAGCAATATGATCTCCAAGAATTTTCTCTTTTCTCCCAAGTGTTGAGAACTTCAAAACTTGAGGTTCGAAAATAATGGAATTCACAACACTTTCATCTTATTCCCAATACCCAACATGAGCTTTCAAGCAGTCAAATGCATGACTGTCTTACAGGTAGTGCTCTACTGGTTGCTTGCTGCCTCACAGCTGTCTTTGGTGAGTGCTTTCCATGAGATTGCTTGCACTTTCTCCGGTTGCTCATGTTACTTCCCAAGTCACAGGAGCTAACATATTAGTAGCATAATTGGCCATTAAAATGTGCGGTAGTAACTGAAAGGATTTGAATGCAAATTGATTAATTAATTGAAATATAGAGCATGGATACAGGGCCTTTGGGCCATTGAGTCCATGCCCACTATCGATCACCCTTTCCACGAGTTCTATGTTATCCCACTTTTGCACCCATTCCCTACACCTTCAGGGCAATTTACTGAGGCCTACCAACCTACAAACCTGCATGTAATTGGGATGTGGAAGGAAACTGGAGCACCCAGAGGAAACACACACAAACGGTATCTGCAGTCAGGGTCGTACCCGGGTCCCTGGCATTGAGAGGCAATTACGCTACCAGATGCGCCTCCGAGGGAAGAATTAAAATTACTCTAGGATTAGAATCGTTAGACGGCATCTTCCAAGTGAACACCTTCTACCAAGTAGAAGGACAAAAGCAGCTAAACTATAGGAAGACCACCACCGAGATGTTGCCCTCCAAGCCACACAATTACCATCCTGACTCGGAAATATATCGCCATTCTTTCACCGTCGCATAGGTCAAAATTCTGGAAACACTCTCCCCACACACATTGTGCATATATATCGCACTTTAAGGACTGCAAGCAGTTCAAGAATGGCGGCTCACCACTACCTTCTTCAGGAGTACAAGGGATGGCTCAGCCAGCGAAGCCGGCACCCTTTAATGAATAGGTAACGGGCGCTTGTTGGTTGGACAGATTCAATGGGGCGTTAAGGCTGCATAACCCTAACTATGCCCAACTCAAACAGTCTTTGTTCAGGTTTCATAGCTTGAAACTAGTTTTAGTTTTAAGTTTAGATTATTGTCACGTGTACCGAGGTACAGTGAAACGCTTTTGGTGCAAGCTCACCAGTCAGCGGAAAAACAAAGCATGAGGACAATTGAGCCATGCACAGTGCACAGAAATATAATAAAGGGAATGAGTGCAAGATGAATCAATATAATCCGAGGGTCTCCAATGAGATAGATAGTTGTTCAGGACTGCTCTCTAGTTGTTGGTAGGATGGTTCAGTTGCCTGATAACAGCTGGGAGGAAACTGTCCCTGAATCTGGAGCCGTGTGTGCTCAATCCCGTGAGATGCCATCAGTTCACAAGACAACAACTTTAATTGCCCCAAATCTATTACTGATATTTTACATTTTTTTACATCCCTATTCTTCCCTACAATCGCACGTTATGCGGACACCACCGACAGGAACTCGGCTGGTAACGGAAGCTTCCCTGAATGTCCAGAGTCTCACAAGCCCACGGGGGATGTTTATAATAGTGGTCTGCTCCACATATTGGCAGTATTTCACCATCTGTTTTACGTTTCCCACCAGATCTTGCTTGGTCTCTGGAGAGGTGACAGGAGGAGGTCATTCCACACTAAGCTAGAGGCGGAGGGCCAGGGCAAGAACATGCTCACCAAATGCTTGAACCACCTGCAGGAGCTACTTGCATTAAGACAGGGGCCAGGTGTTTAAATCTGTTCTTATTTCTCCCACTTCTAGAAATCCAAGGCTACATAAGATAGTACAGTGTCAATGGACATGCACACATGTGTATTGCTGAATGGAACAGAATAGAATTGAATTGAATTCTTTATGACATGTGATAACATTCTTTGTTTTCCATACCATACGCAGAGTATAGGGTGGCGCCGTCAGCCTCGCTAACGGTCTGTCTGTCTTTTCATCTTCCTTGTTATTTTTAGTGGGTTTTAAAAGTATGTTTTAATGTTCTCTGGTTTGTTTTATGTGGGTGTGGGGGAGGGGGTCGGGGAAACTATTTTCAGTCTCCTACCTTGCCGGAGATGCGATTGTTTTCCGGATCGTATCTCCGGTCGCCCTGCGGCCTAACATCATGAAGTTGGTGGCTTTGCTCGAGATTGACTTTGAGCCCCACCGCGGGGCCGTGGACTTACCACCGGAGCCTGCGATCCCTTGCCTGGGATCGGTGCTCCAGCCATGGCTTGCGGATTTCAACATCGAGGGGCTCGCAGTCTCGGGTAGAGACTGAAGTCGGGAAGCTCCAAAGTCGCAAGAGGTTCAACTAGCCCCGACCCGGGGTCTGATCGCCCAGCGCGGGGGAGCTGAGATCCCCCCGATGCGGGAGCTTGATCGCACCGACGCGGAATGCACAACCGCCGGGAGACAAGATGGTCGCGTCAACAGAAGATTCGAGTGCCCTGACCACGGAGAAACAAAGAAGGGGAGAAGATTGAACTTTTTTTGCCTTCCATCACAGTGAGGAATGTGGGTGAGTCGCTGTGGTAGATGTTCATGTTAAAACATTATTTGTGTGTCTTGTTGCTCTTTAGTGGTATGATTGTATGGCAAATCTAATTCCTCGTATGTTGCAAAACATACTTGGCTAATAAAGTACTATTATGATTATGATAATGTAACAGTGCTCAATGTAGTCCCAGTGGTCTCTCTTCACTATCGGTGGCCATCTCCACACCGGCTTCCTCTATGTCCTCAGCGGCTCCCCCATGCCGGGTCCCTATTTGTAGTTGAAGTGTGTGCACACACACGTCATAGAGCCATACAGCATGAAAACAGGCCCTGTGGCCCAATTTGCCACAGTGCCGATCAAGCTACCCCATCTACGCTAGTCCATGTTTGGTCCATATCCCTCTAAAATATCCATACACTGCCTACCTGTCTTTTAAATGCTGCTACTGTACCAAAAGTAACATAGAAAATAGGTGCAGTAGGAGGCCATTCGGCCCTTCGAGTCAGCACCGCCATTCATTGTGATCATGGCTGATCGTCCCCTATCAATAACCCGTGCCTGCCTTCTCCCCATATCCCTTGACTCCACTAGCCCCTAGAGCTCTATCTAACTCTCTCTTAAATCCATCCAGTGATTTGGCCTCCACTGCCCTCTGTGGCAGGGAATTCCATAAATTCACAACTCTCTGGATGAAAAAGTATTTTCTGACTTCAGTCTTAAATGACCTGCCCTTTATTCTAAGACTGTACAATGCCACAATGTACAAATTACCATCATGTAACGCAAGCACCTATTTATAAGCAACAAATTGATGGATGCCCGGCCTTGAATGGTCAATAACACACATTGAGAAGCTTCCAAAAAACATGCCACTATATTTCTCTCTCGGCAGTGCGACCATTTATTTCATGCCACAGAGACAAATCTCTTCAGTGTCAACCCAACTTACCTTTTGTCAATTTGGGTCAAACACCTTCATCCCACACACTTACACTGCTCAGCTTGTTTCCAGCTCCTGACTAATGGCATTGTGGGCTGCAGTGAGTAACACAGCTGTTATTGGCTTGTGAACTTCACCCACACCAGTCCCATATCCAGAAAGGCACCGGGTAATCTAATCACATCTTCAAAAAATTCCCTCGCACTGATGCTCCCTTCCTCGCCTTGCCCACAAATGTTTGATAAGGTCAGTCACTCTGACCGACTTCATTGTTTACAAAAAGTGGTTTTATTAAGATTTATTAAAAATAAAACGAAGACTGCCAATGAAGTATTTAGGTCAAACCTTAACAGTGAAAAAAACTGCTCTTATCTTGAAGTTGGAGAGAGAGGGAGAGAGAAAGAGAGAGGGAGGGGGAGGGAGGGAGGGAGAGAGAGAGAGAGAGGGAGGGGGAGGGAGGGAGAGGGGGAGGGAGGGAGAGGGAGGGGGGGGGAGAGGGAGGGGGAGGGAGGGAGGGAAGGAGAGAGAGGGAGGGAGGGAGAGAGAGAGAGAGGGGGGGAGGGAGGGAGAGGGAGAGGGAGAGAGAAAGAGAGAGGGGGGAGGGAGGGAAGGAGAGAGGGAGGGAGAGAGAGAGAGAGAGAGAGAGAGAGAGAGAGAGAGAGAGAGAGGGGGAGAGGGAGGGAGGGAAGGAGAGAGAGAGAGAGGGGAGGGAGGGAGAGATAGAGAGATAGAGAGAGAGGAGAGGGAGAGGGAGAGGGAGAGGGAGAGGGAGAGGGAGAGGGAGAGGGAGAGGGAGAGGGAGAGGGAGAGGGAGAGGCAGCAGTCAGGTCATGAGGGCAGTTTTATAATAAGAAAGTGCACAGATTGAACGGAACAAACAGCAAGCTGTAAGCTCTGGAGACTCTGGTGGTTCACTTTTAGAGTAAACCCTCGTGAGGTCACATGTTTTTTTTACAAGTTCCCACATCTGACCAGGCGTGGGTGGGGGGAATTTCAAGTTGGGTACCTTATGCACTGCTTCAATGAGGGTCAAACAAGACACGAGAGAGATGTCCAATCCCCAGACACGGTTTTGAGAAGTACCACAAGTCTGATCTCAGGCAGCAGAGGACTCGGGTATGAGAAAAACTGGAGCATTTGGGCTTTTCACCCATGAAAGATGTGACTGAAACAGACTCAAGGTTTCACAGAGTAAAAAGATTCTCAAACTAAGCCACTATAAAAAATCTAGGAACAACTCTAGATTATATGGAGCTGTGAGGTGTTTACAATCTTAGACCGTTTGATTTCACATTCTTTAATAAACTTGCCTAAACAAAATAGTTTTTTTCTATTTTTTCCCCCCACTTCCCTTATGCACCATTCTAGCTTTGAAGTAAAGAGTTCTATTAACATTTTGTGACTAACGTGCCCGGCAGCAGTGCTACATCTTGTTTAAAGTTTATCAGCTCTTGTTCTCGTCTGCCCAACCAAATAACTGAGTTTCTCTCTGTTAAATCTTATCAACTTCATAAATCATTGCAGATATCAGGGAGAACTCACTCATTCCTAGACCTCCAGACCTAGAAGGCACCATTCTGGTGAAATGGCAGTGCGTCATATATAGACGATAGCCTTGCTGGTAGGGAGTTGAGTACAATCCTCCTAAGAGAACACTAAGAAAACCTTAGACAGACACAAAGTGTAACTCTGCGGGCCAGGCAGCAACTATGGAGAAAAAGGATGGGTGATGGTTTGTCGGGACCCTTCTCCAGAGACGCTGCCTGACCCCCAGAGTTATTCCAGCACTTTGTGCCTATCTTCAGTATAAACCAGCATCTGCAGGTCCTTGCTACATCAAGAAAACATAGGCAGTTACGTTTTTCAGAATTCCAGAATGTAACAGCCTATGATCCCTAATTTTTTCTGAATATTTCTTTAAACAAGAGTCCACTAGCTTTTCACGACAATTGGATGGGACCAGAAATTTATCAGCTACTCAACGCTTTGATCCACCTTTCTCCATTTCAGAGCCATCCACCTGCCATCAGTCTTTGGAGGCAGCAGAAGTTGGAACAGAAGAACGCAGGAGTAAATTTAAGAATGACGGCAGAAATTTCTGTCGCATGGATGATCAATTCATAAATGGGCAGCAGATGAAAAAGGAAATGTTAGATTCACTTGAGAAATTATGTTTTCTATTTACAGCGGATTGAAGGGAGTAGACATTCTGAACTTGGTGGAGCTTGAAGAAAGATCACGACCCAAAACATTGCCTGTCCATTCAGTCAAAGCGTCATACAGCATGGAAACAGGCCCTTCGGCCCTACTTGCCTACGCCGACCATCATGCCCCACCTACACTAGTCCCACCTGCCTATGGAGTCATACAGCATAGTCATACATGTAACATTTTTCTCCACTGATGGATGCAGTGCTGAACTACCATCTACCTCCTTGGTGACCCTTAGACTATCCTTGATCGGACTTTGTTGGCGTTACCTTACACTAAACGTTATTCCCTTATCATGTATCTATACACTGTAAATGGCCCAATTGTAATCATGCGTTGTCATTTGCTGACTGGATAGCACGCAAGAAAAGCTTTTCACTGTACCTCGGAACACGTGACAATAAACTAAACTGAAGCTGATGCTGCCTGACCAGCTGTGTTTCTCCAGCAGTTAATTTTATTTCTGGGAGTGGGGAGGATTGGGGAAAATAGTGTGGGAGGGAAGCACGGAGATGGTGAAAACGTTAACTTCCAAATTCACCTCCTTTGGGTAAGGGTTGAAGTGCAGGGCCTACATTTCAAATTGAGTAAGAGCCTCAACATTAAATCCATACATCCGAGTGAATTCTTCATTGAGAAATTAAATACTCTTCAGCCATTGGATTTTTCTGCGGACGTGAAGCAGGCCCCAAGTGTTGCATTAGTTGAGAGGCTTCTTCTTCTTGTGTAAGTGCACAGCCTAAAGTTGTAAGACAACTTGTTCTGTTTGATCTTCTGATTGTGCACGGCAGGTTGATTGCATTCGTCGAAACAGGGTGGACCACGTGAAGATTGCAATCCCCCACCCCAGTTGAGAGGCTCATTGGACAGAAGTCGCTATGTCATTAAATTCAGAGGCGGAAATCCCAGTGGAGGGGGACAGGGGCCACACGTCCCTTCCCCCCATGTTTTGAGAGGTGGGGGAACGATCCCCTCCCCCATGCTTTGTAATCCGGATTTTAAAACTCGGTATAAAAAAAGCTATAAAAAATCTCCGCTTTCCGCGGGACTGATGATCGAGGGCGCCGATTGGACGAGAGAGTCATCGGTCAGCAGGCAACGGGGGCGGGACATGATGATTCAGCGCAATGATTGGAGGAGGGAGGTGTCGGTCAGAGGTGGAAGTAGGGGGTGGGACTGAGGATAGAACGCGATGATTGGAGGAGGGAGACGTCGTGGTGGAGCAAAGAATCGGCCCGTTCACGGGGCTTTTCATCGCCCGGCCCAGAGCAGCCAGCCGCGGGATCTTCCACCGCCCCGAGGTCAAATTGCTGGGTCAAGGCTATCGAGGCTCCCGATGTTGTAGCCCCCACGATTCGGGGCTGACGAAGCTGCTGTTGCTGGAGTTCGGAGTTGTTCACCAACCAAGTCAGGGCCCACGGCCGAGAAATTGTGCCCTACCCCCCATGTTTTGATAGCGATTTCCGTGCCTGATTAAATTCTCCAATTTTAAGTAACTTCTAACAAGCCCCTCCTCCCATTTCTCTCCCACACATCTTCCCTTCCCCCACCTAGATTTGCACCCATGTCTCAGCATCCCCATGCAACTACATTCCTTCATCTGGCTTTCAATCTTTTTGTCTCACACCCTTCTTTCCCATCTCTGGCCTTTGCCCAACCACCTGCCTATCAACCTGTGTTCACCTACTAACTGCAACACTTTGTCCTCCGAGCTTTCTTCCCTGGCCCCACAATCAGTCTGAAGGATCCCGATACAAATCATCACCTATCCACGTTCTCCAGGGATGCTGCTTGACCTGCGGAGTTACTCCAGCATTTGTATCTCTTTCTTTTTGTAAGTCAGCATCTGCAGTTCCATGTTTCTACTGCTTGTTGTGCCACTGAATGAGCTGGTAATGGTGGCAGCAGAGTACAAGAGTCCTTTTTGAAAAAAAGAGTTTGAACATTTGAAGAAAAATCTGTTAGTGATTAATAGAGCAAGAGCAAGAGCAAGCAAAATAAGATTAAATGTATCACTTTTACTGAGCCAGTGCGGGCTTAATGAGTTATATGACCTCCTGCTGTAGTGTGATTCCATTAGTGAAGATGCAGTGGGGATTTGGTGCGTGGTGGTGTGATATACTTCTGGCATATACTTTACTATAGTCCAAGGATGCTTCAATTATCAAATGCCTTAAGTAGTTGAACTACAAGGTGGACGTGCCCTGAATTGCAGACATGACATAATAGATTCCTGGGGGCAATAAAATGATACAATATTACCTCAGTGCATTTCACAGTATTGTTAGGTTAAGTCAATTGCTTGAAAAATACAGTGCCCTCCATAATGATTGGGACAAAGATCTATCATTTATTTATTTTCCTCTGCACTCCACAATTTGAGATTTGTAATAGAAAAAAAATCTATTGTGGTTAAAGTGCACATTGTCTGACTTTAATAAAGGCTATTTTTATACACTTTGGTTTCACCACGTAGAAATTACAGCTGGGTTTGTGTGAATGTGTGTGAGTGATTGGTGGTGGTCGGAGGGGCCGTAGGCGCAGAATGGCAGCCACGCTTCCGTCAGTCTGCCCCAGGGCAGCTGTGGCTACAGAAGTAGCTTACCACCACCGAGTGTGACTGAGGAGTGAATGAATAATGCGATGTAAAGCGCCTTGAGTATTAGAAAGGCGCTATATAAATCCCATCCATTATTATTATTATAGTCTCCCCATTTCGGGTGACAATGGGACCCAGCAATGTCATGTAAATGAAAGTAGTCATGGTTAGTATTTTGTTGCATATCCTTTGCATGCAATGACTGCTTGAAGTCTGCGATTCATGGACATCACCAGTTGCTGGGTGTCATCTCTGGTGATGCTCTGCCAGGCCTGTATTGCAGCCATCTTTAGCTTATGCTTGTTTTGGAGGCTAGTCCCTTTCAGTTTTCTCTTCAGCATATGAAAGGCATGCTCAAATGGGTTCAGGTCGGGTGATTGACTTGGCCACTGAAAAATTGAGCATTTTTAGCTTTGAAAAACTCCTTTGTTGCTTTAGCAGTATGTTTGGGATCATTGCCTTGCTGTAGAATGAACTGCCGGCCAATGAGTTTTGAGTCATTTGTTTGAACTTGAGCAGATCGGACGTGCACTTCAGAATTCATTATGCTCCTACCATCAGCAGTTGTATCATCAATGAAGATAAGTGAGCCAGTACCTTCAACAGCCATACATGCCCAGGCCATAACACCCTCACCACCATGTTTCACAGATGAGGTGGTATGCTTTGGATCTTGGGCAGTTCCTTCTCTCCTCCACACTTTACTCTTGCCATCACTCTGATATAAGTTAATCTTAGTCTCATCTGTCCACACGACCTTTTTCCAGATCTGTGGTTGCTCTTTAAGTACTTCTTGGCAAACTGTAACCCGGACATCCTATTTTTGCGGCTAACCAATGGTTTTCATTTTGCAGTGTAGCCTCTGTATTTCTGTTCATAAAGTCTTCTGCCGACAGTGGTCATTGACAAATCCACACCTGACTCCCGAAGAGAGTTTCTGATCTGTCAAACAGGTGTTTGGGGATTTTTCTTTATTATAGAGAGAATTCTTCTGTCATCAGCTGTGGAGGTCTTCCTTGGCCTCACAGTCCCTTTGCGATTAGTAAGCTCACCAGTGCTCTCTTTCTTCTTAATGATGTTCCAAGCAGTTGATTTTGGTACGCCTAAGGTTTGGCTGATGTCTGACAGTTTTATTCTTGTTTCTCAATCTCATAATGGCTTCTTTGACTTTCATTGGCACAACATTGGTCCTCATGTTGATAAACAGCAATAAATGTTTCCAAAGGTGATGGAAAGACTGGATGAAAGACTAGGTGCTGAGAGCTCTCTTATACCTGCATTAAGGAGGCATTTAAACACACCTGAGCCATTACATACACCGGATGCTGAGAGGATGGTTCTTTTGGGAGAGATATCCAGCATTAGAGGCATAGCTTCAGAATAAGGGGTCATCAATTTCAGATAGAATGAGGGGAATTAATTTTCTCTAAAGGTTTGTGAATCTTTGGAATCCATGAAGGCAAAGTTATTGAATAGATTCAAAATAGATTTGAGATGTAAGCAGAGATTTAGATACAAGGGAGCGGGGGGTAGGGGAAATGGTGAAGTGGGCCAAGGTTGGATCATTGTGATCTTGTTGAATGGCAAAGCAAGTTTGAGGGACCAGAGGCCTACTATTGTTTGCTACCTGGTAGTCAATCAACACAAAACAAGGTCTATAAGCAGCAAAGTGATAATCTATTTGAGTGACGTTTGAGAAATAACTAGTTCTGAGGACAATACAATGAACTCTCTTAAGAACACAAAGTGCTGTGGTGACTCTGCAGGTCAAACAGCATTTCTGGATAACATGGGTAAGTGACATTTCCAGACCCCGAAACATCGCCGATCCATGTTCTCCAGAGATGCTGCCTAAGTTACTCCAGCACTTAATGTCCTTTTGTGTATTAACCAGCATCTGTAGTTGTTTGTTTCTACAGAGAACCTTGTTCATCCTCAAAATACAACCAAGGGATCCCTTACCTGACAAGAGTAGATATGTTCTCTTTTAAATGGTTCATCTGAAAAACAGCACCTCTGGCAGTGCAGTATTCCTCCAATATGGCATTACAATTGTCTCAGTTTTGACTCTGCTCGCTGGAATGGACTAACAACATTCTGATTCAAAACTTGAGAATTTCTATCAACACCTCAGAAATACTTCATTCATTATAATGGGCTTTGGGACGTTTTGAGGTTGGGAAAGTCATCTCATCAATCTTCTTCCTGCCTGATCTAATTTATAAAAAATCATCAAGTCGTAGCTGGCAGGAAAGCTACAATTTGGATTACTTTAGCACAGAGCTTTTACAGGGAGCAACATCTCAACAACCACACAAAGAATTTTCTAATTTCCTGTCCCAATCTGGAATTGAAGAGCCAGGTGCAAAATGGATTGCTGCATTGAGTGGATTCACAAAACAGAACACGGATTAGGTCTGGGTTTTGCGTTTGCAACATTGTAGGAGGTTGAACAGGAAATACTATGTGGAGGCAGCAGAACCTTGGCTCAGAGTCTCCAAAGGGAACTGCACCATTGCCTTTAAGATGCACATTACAATTGGAACCACCATTATTGATCTTCAGGGAAATAAAAGCGGCAGCAATCAAAACTGGAGACTGGAGCTGGCTAATAATTTAATCCAGGCTCAGGTGCAAAGGTTTTTTAATGGTATTGTTCCTGATAGGGCAGCATTGGACAAAGAGAGAGCATAATGACATTTCCAATTTACTGTGTAAAGAAATTTCTCGTCTTCTTTGTCATAAATTACCGGCTCGTTATGCTGGGATTCAGTATGCAGAAAGAACCTCTTAGCATCTACCCACATTATCCCTCTTCATAATTTTGCTCCTCTCAACTAAATCATCTCTTATTCTTTTGAACGCCACCATTTAGTTCCCTGTATTTCGTCACTGGAAACAATCGAGCAAAACATGTTAAACTGATTTCAGGATTATTTTCCCAGTGAGATTTCCTTACCTTTGTTCTCCGACACACTGAATAATGGTTATGAAGTACAATTATCCATCAGTGCTTACTACACCAACCCGTTTACCTCCTGTAAGTTATGAAACAGTGCTTGAAAATCCATCTATTCACCCACAAAATATCACTTCCTCTCCATTTAAAAAATATTGATTTCTGCTTCTGTGAAATTCAATAACCTCCCATTTTCCCACATAATATTCTATGTCCTACTTGCTCATTCATGTAACATGCCCCTATCCCTTTAAACTATTTGTGTCGTTACAGCTCACATTGCCATCTAGCTTTTGGCCACAGCACACTTGGTCCCTACGTTCATGTCACCAATAAAGATTGTAAATAATTGAGGCCCCAACACATGGACTCATTTAAGTTATTAATATATTATTTGGATGGCTTTGAGGTCAAAACTGATCTAATGGCAAACACTGGCAATACACTGCAAATCGACATTTAATCAATATATCCATTGTTCGATGCCACTCTATTTCTATGAGCACCTATTTAACTCGACAACCTTGTTTGGTACTTGTGTGGGGGTAACACAGTGATGCGGCTGGTAGAGGTGGTGCCTTGCAGTATCAGAGACCCAGTTTGATCGTCATCCCGGGTGCTGTCTATGTGGAGTTCACACATTCACCCTGTGGCAGCGTGGGTTTCCTCCGGGTGCTCTAGTTTCCTCCCACATCTCAATGACATGAGGGTTTGTAGGTTCATTGGCCAGTGTAAAATTTCCCCTAAAGTGTTGGGAATGAATGAGAAAGTGGGTTAACTTAGAATTGGTGATCGATGGTAGCATGGACATGGTGGGCCGAGGGGTCTGTTTCGAAACTGTATCTCTAAACTAAACCTTATCAAATGCCTTTTGAAATTCAAGAGAGTCTGATTCATTTACTGGATGTGAGTATTTTAGCAGGGCTGCATTTATTTATTGCCTGCATTTTTGTTTCACATATACATGCAATGGTGAGCTGATCTCCTGAATCACTGCTGCCTTTGGTGAAAGTACATAGACAGGGCTAGCATTGACCAGAGCTTCATGATGCCACAATGAATTGACTGCAAAGTTGGTGTACAGGGCATACAATCTCATCTGGAACAAAGCTGCCTCTGAATAGCATGGCTTAAGGAGTACAGAGAGTAAATTGAGTTGAATAGATTCACTTCTGTAATGGCAGGGACCCCAGCAAGAGTCATAAGTGGAACATTGGCTTTTGTGAATGAAAATGACCATAATCACTTTTGCCCACATATTGGAGTGGTTATAAGAGCAGACCAGAGGATGGGCATCCTGGAGTTAGGCAGAGGAGTGCTCACTGAGACCATCCCTTGCTAATTGTTTGATCATCCACCAATTCAGGTCCACATGTAGTGCAAGTTGTTAAACTCGTTTTTTTTGGATACAAGTTTCATTGATTAGCATGTATAAAATAAAGTTGAAGATTTCCCAAGATGGGAACTTATTTTTAGATTTGTTCGTTGCTTCTCTTGGCAAGCGACTGTACACTCCTCATTGAACGAGGGCTGGTCCCTCACTACATGATATTGAGTGAGAGATACGTCAAGCTATGAGCATAGTCGGAGAGTACTACAATATAGCAACAGGCCTTTCCGCCCATCCTGTCCCTGCTAACCACCCATGATAATCCCCTTTACCAGCACTTGGTGCAACTTTCTATGCCGCAGCAATTCAAGGGCGCATTCAGATTCTTTTCAAAAGTTGAGAGACTAATCTCCACTAATTTCCAGTTTAAAACCACCCTCTGGGTGAAAATATTCTTCCTCAGATTCCCTTTAAACCACATTCCTCATGTTAAACCTCCGCCCTTTGGTCTTAAAGAGAGAGAATTAAAATTATTCCGCTATGGCGCTGTTCCACTTAGCACAAGGACAGATGCATCTACACCACACAAATAGGTGAAGGATAAGATCACATCGGTTGTTCACCAGGACTGGCTGCAGCTTTGACGTAGCCAATTCAATGCTTAGGTCAAGACTGATTAATCCATTTTGTTTTATTATATTGGTTATAGCAGCAAATGTTTGTCATTCATCTCAGATATCATCCCACTGAGTGTCTTAATCAGCCATTTTAGAATGAGTCATGCTACAGTGGGTCTGAAATCAGTATAAGCCATAGTGGGCATGGGACACTGCAGAGGCTGGAATCTTCTGTGCTGGAGGAACTCAGTGGGCCAGTCAGCTTCTGAGGAGGAGACCAACAGGTGACATTTCAGGTCAGGACCCTTCTTCAGACTTCTAAGCCAGGAGCTCTGGTGAAACATCACCTGCCCATTGCATCCCCACATGCTGCCTGACCTAGTAATTTCCTCCAGTCTAAAGAAGAGTCCAAACCCAAAACGTCACCTATCCATGTTCTCCAGGGAGGCTGCCTGACCCGCTGACTTACTCCAGCACTATGTGTCTTTCCTCGGTAAACCAGCATCTGCAGTTCCTTGTTTCGACATTTCCTCCAGCACTTTGTGTTTGAGACAGACATTAGATTTTCTTTCCCAAAGTGAATTAAAATAGAGGGTTTAAAAAAAATAAAAATCTGGCAGTTTCTCAGTCACTATTACTGAACTATATCCAGAATTATTTAATTAACTCAATTTAAATCGATCTACTGCTGTGGTGGGATTTGAATTCCTCTCCACATCATTAATCCAGGTCTCCAGATACCAATGCTGTAAAAAAAATCACTGTACTCTGAAGAAAGACACACACCTTCCCTTGACAAACATAACATGGTTATTCCATAAAAAGTGTAATTATTATCAGAGCGATAAAATATTGAAATTCTGTTATCAGCTACACATGAACAGTTAGATTAACAATTGCAAAAGGAAGAATGTATCTTGCATTCTGTCACACTGGGCGTTGATGTCCTAACATGCCACGCATCATGGAGGCATCATGGATTAAATGAGCCAAGAAATACTTTTTGAAGAGCAATGCGCCATCAATCCAATCTTGTTTAGATGAAGTGCAAGTGCTGGCAGTGTTACAGCTGGTGGCAGTGTAGCAATGGATTAAAGGCAAGTCGTCAGTACAATGACAGCACAAGGAGCCATATTCATGACACATACAGAAGAGCTGAGAAACAGGCCATTGAATATAATCATAGGCAATTATATTTATTCCAATTCCTGTGCTTTTTGAAGCGAGTTGCTAATCAAATTAAGACAGTCTTCTTCCAATATGTATCCAGTCCACTGGTGCTTTGTACGGCATTATTGCAATTTTATATATTCCTCAACCCAAGGTCAAAAATATGACTATTTCTTGTCTGGAACTAGGCAGTTGTTTTATGTACTCAGAGCTATCTATTAAGTTGGATTTTCTCTAAAATGACAAGTAGGAGCAATAGGATGGCACATTCAAGTCTTACAAAGCTCCAAGCAATCAATGGTGAACAACTTATCAGCAGCCTAAACTCTGGGTCATGTGTCAGAGCAACCCACATCAACAGTGAAATGCTACTTACTCTAATTAGTACCATTTCTTGAGAAGTGGAAGAAAATGGACAGATTTGTCTCTATATTCATTTTCTCGGCAAATTAATCCCTCCCTTCCCTGAAGACCTCCTTTCTGGGGCAAAGGTGGACACAGTCACCAACTGTCTTTCTCTGTCTCGCATTAGTGGCCATCGGTTTTGGTGCTCGTTTCACAAGGAGGAGAGGGCTGGATTGGGGAGAGGAGTGACATGGAGAGCAGTAAAGTGTCCAGTGTATCCCGTCCCATCCCAGGCTAGACAGAAGCCACAGAGCATGAAAGATGGGCAGGCAACAGAAGTGGAGGATGATGAGGTATGAGGAGATCTGCCTGATGTCTCCTTCTCTCACTGCATCGGGCATTATTGGCCGACAGCTAGTATCCTGCAAACTATATGCTGACCCGCAGTTGTCAGCAAACTGTGTTGATCAGCAGATTGCAATCTTGCATGACACTGGAGGTTGCTGCAGGGAGGATTGGGTGCCTTCACCCATTCACAGAATGTGTTAGCAGTCACTTACTCCTTGCAGACCTCAATCGATCTGAGCAGTTTCCTGCAAGCAATGGTTCACAGGCATCACTGCACAGTGAAAGTCTTTTCGCATATTTACATACAAAGGTTGTAAAGTCCAGTCTACCAGTGTGCTCGGTCTACTGGAGCGGTTCCCAACCCAGGTAAGCCCCAGGTTCCTGCAGAGCCTTCCTCAGTCGCCTTCGTCGGGATCGGCCAGTGAACCAATGTCCCTCTCCTTGCCCGGCCGTCATTGCGTCCCGGGGGCAGCTGACCTTCAAGGCACGGGAGGCATTACCCCTGTTCACCCTCCTACTGGCCCCCGCTCCTCGCGTCCAACATCTCCCATGGCTCCCTCACAGTTCAGCAGAACGCCGAGACTTCGGGTGGGTTCCTGGTTCCACGGTCGGCCGAGCTTTCAGGACCTCGGGGTGGGTTCCACAGTGGTGGCACCTCGGGAAGGTCTCTACCGCAAGGTGCACATATGCCCACACACAAGTATACACACACACACACACACACACACACACACCCCAATCCAATTTTGAGTGCGCGAGAATGAGAGGGTTCACTTGGAGACGCTGCAACAATGCTGTCCCTCACTTTAAGAGCCTCAACATTCAGTACTTATCTGTGATCAAAAATGTTGCTTGCAGAGGATAAAACATGTGAGGGACACTGAGGAAGTGATATATAAAGTCAAGAGTTTGCACAGTAGCCCAGTGGCTTACTTCACAGCAGAGTGGGGAACACTGGAGCCAATACACAGCTGAAAGACCTTTGAGAGGATCTCTATGGACAGATAGTGTTATAGCACGTCTTTTAGAAGCTGCTACAACAGTTCTGGCACCAGAGTGGCTTGTGATATCTCGTCTATTCTCCATAAGATTGCACTATGACACAGACTAGCATAGCCACTGATGGCACTGGCATCATAACATATTTTCACTCATTAAAACCTTTGCACAGATAACGCCTAGTGTTTGTGGTAAGTTAGGAATCTGCTAGTGTGTTACTGCCATCCTCCCACCAGCTCTTTCACAAGCCAGAAAGGATAATAATACCAGCCTGTCAATGCCGCAGTATAAGTGATACATTATGGCATATAGCCAGCTCCGGTCCACTGAACAAGACCATTTCATTACCTCAAGCCATATCCCAAACTGCAGCACAGGGCCAGACTTACAAGTTAAATGGCACAATGATCAAAAAGGAAGATTGGTTGAAAATTAAATAAACTGATAGGACTAAAGCTGTTTTTGATAAGGTTCAGACTACTTTGGCTAAGACAGCACAAATAGGAAATACAGAGTGGAAACGGACCATTCGGCCCACCGAGTCCGCGCCGACCAGCGATCACCCCGTACACTAGCACCATCTTACACACTGGGGACAATATACAATTTTAGCAAAGCCAATTCAACCTACAGACCTATAAGTCTTAGGAGGAAGACACAAAATGCTGGAGTCTTAGGGGAGTGGCAGGAAACCGGAGCACCCAGAGAAGAACCACGTTGTCATAGAAAGAACGTCCACTCCGTACAGACAGGACTCTGGCGCTGTAAGGCAGCAACTCCACCGCTGAGTCACTGTGCCACCCCTGAATTAACATGTCGATGAGAAAGGATAAGAGATAAGTGCGGCCAACAACTATTAATAAAGTGGCTACATTTTGTAAACTATGTGGTCGAATAACTCATAAAATCTGTAACATGTATCTATGTTGTCCTCTCTACTATTGGCATTAGAGTCATAGAATCATACAGTGTGGATACAGGCGCTTTGGCCCAACTTGCCACGCTGACCAACCTGCTCATCTACATTGTCCTACCTACCATATCCCCTCAAACCTATCTTACGCACATACCTATCCAAATGTTTCTTAAACATTGTGAAAGTATCTGCTCAACCACCTTTGGCAGCCTATTCCATATACCTACCACCATTTGTGTAAATAATAGCCTCTCAGGTTCCCCCCTCACCTTAAACCTATATCCTAATTCTGGATTCCATTGCATTAATTTTCAAATTGTACATTATTTTATCAAAGCTCTGGTGTTGCCTTCAGAGTCCAAGTAGTTTGTTGATTTTGGTATTTCTAGGATGAAAAAACAGTGATATATGCAAGGCTATTGCCCCAAAAGGCAACCTGAGCAGGAAGGTCAGCGTAACAGAACTGCATGGCAACTGAGGTTGCTGTTCATTGGAAAACAGATATCCACCTTGATAGGTTTTTATGGCGAGTTCTCTTCAGTCCGTACCATAGTGGATAATTTATGGTGGAAATCCCAGTGACATGTAACATCCAAATTGGATTTATTCATTTTACTTGATGTTACTTTATGTACACTAAAAATCTTTTGTTGCTTGCTGACTAGTCAGCAGAAAGACTATACATTCAAGCCATCCACAGCGTACAGATTCAGGATAAAGGAAATAACTTTTAGTGCAAGATAAAGTTCAGTAAAGTTCAATTAAAGATAGTCGGAGGGTCTCCAGTGAGATGGATGGTAGCTCAGGGCTGCTCTCGATGGACCTTACTCCTGTGTCAGCACGATCAAGGGACCAATTGAGGTTACTTGCGCTGACACAGGAGTAAGCTCCACCGCCCGCTGTCTTGTTATCCATCGCCTGCTGACCCGCTCTTGAGCTGGTCCCCTCACTGTCTGGTCTCCATTAAAAGACACGGACCGGGCAGTGAATGCCATGCAGTGCCACCCAGCGTAGCAAGTGAAGCCATGTCCTATTTTCCGGAAGTGGCGGCGCTGGTGAACGGCTGCGGCTCGCCTGCAGTCCGTTTGTCTTTACTTTTTTGTGTTGTTTTTTTTCGTTTTGTCTAGTTAAGTTTTTGGTTTTTAGGTTGTGTTTATGTGGGGGGGGGGGGGGGGGGGGGGGTTGAAACGGGGCTTGCTGTCTCTCCCTTCGGGGGAATGCGACTTTCTCTGCCTCCGTCTGCGCTGAGGCCTAATGGCGGAGCTGGCGATCTCGAGACTCCGGAGGCAGCCAGTCAGGACTCACCCTGGGCTCGCTCCCGTGAGGGCGGCCCAGCTCGGGGCTGGAACGGCGCTCCCGTGAGGGGCTGTGATGCTCCCGTGAGGGCGGCCTGGCGAGGGGCTGAGACTCTCCCGTGAGGGGCTGTGGCGCTCCCGTCGGAGCGGCCCATCCCGAGGGTGGAATGGCGCTCCCGTCGGAGCGGCCCAGCTCGAGGGTGGAATGGCGCTCCCGTCGGAGCGGCCCAGCCCGAGGTGGAATGGCGCTCCCGTCGGAGCGGCCCAGCTCGAGGGAGGAACGGCACTCCCGTCGGAGCGGCCCAGCTGGAGGGAGGAACGGCACTCACGTGAGGGCGATCCGGCTAGGGGCTGGAACGGTGCTCCGGGGGCTGGGACGGCGTTCTGGTGGCGGTGACCTGAGTCCTGGGTTGAGCTGCGGGCCAGCGGCTGCGTACGCTGGACTGGAGGGCGGCAGCTTCGACCACCCCGGGCCGCGGTGTTTGAGCCGGCCCGTTTGCGGGGTTCGGTGAGCCGCGGGACTGTTTGTGCCATCGCCCGGTGGGGAATCGCCTCAGCGCTGAGGGAGAAGAGGAGGGAAGAGACTGCAGCCCTAAGATTTTTGCCTCCACCACAGTGAGGAGGTGCTTGGAGGATACACTGTGGTGGATGTTAATTTGTGTTTAGTGTTGTTTATTATTGTATGATTGTATGTATGACTGCAGGCACGAAATTTCGTTCAGACCATAAGGTCTGAATGACAATAAAGGAATTCAATTCAATTCAATTCAATTCCCGGCGGCAGTCGGAATTTAAGGATTTCGCGAAGCGGCTGACATGAATGAAGCCGGCAAGCGGCAGGTGAGAGATGTTCAGACGGAGGGCACTGGCGGCAGAAGGCACTGAGGTGGCGGCCAGTTCCGTTGTTCGGTCCCGGCGGCCGCTCGCAGCCACCCGAGCTACTTCCCTCCCCGGCCACAATGCTGTGGTTCCGCGCCCGGAGCGCCGCGGCAGCGGTGAGTTAGTTGCTGGCATGATCCCAGGCCCCCTCCTTCTCAACGCTCCTGCCCTCCCCGCAACTTTACCCCTGGTCAGACTCCCCACAAGCTGTGAAAGGAACTCTCCCCCCAATTTGTCCCTTGAACTAGTATCGTCATTCAGTAAGATCACAACTGGTTCAACTTGTCCCGGTGTGCTCCCGTTTTTCCTACCACCTCTCCACCTGCTGTCACCCTCCACCCCCCATCCATTCAGTAATTCAGAATGAAGGAGATTTGGAAGTCTTGGGCAAATTGAATTGTTACTTTCTTTCTTTCTTTTTTTTTTGTTTTTTTGAGCGTTAGAAATTCTATGTCCCGCCAGCCTTCTTTCAAAATTTAGCAACTCAAAATGGGGGTGCGTCTTCGACGCAGGTGCGTCATCATTGCCGGGAAATGCGGTACTTTACTAAGAGATATGGCTTTTGAAGACTTTATAAAAGTCGACTGACAGCTTATGGAGAGGAGAACAATCTGCACATGCGTGGTTTAAGATTTTTTAAAGGCCGACTGACTGCCTACCCTGAGTAATTACTCACGGCACGTGCTTGATAGTTGTATATGAGAGAGAGTCCATGTGTGCATGGGAGTGTGCTTGAGTGTTTAAGAATAGCAAGGATTTGTTAATTTTTTTTTAAAGAACAAGAATTTCAAAGGATGGGCTGACCCATTGCAATTAAACGATGACCAGGAAGAAAAGGGTTCCCTTTCAGTTGGAATAAACTTCCAAACTATATACAGATTATTTTTTCGGGGATTGGTGCAGTTACATTGAAGTTTTGAGTGCAGCATGAATGCGATCTGTTCAAAAATATAGTCACCATTCACTGCTGGCATAATGGGTGGAACCTGTACAAGACAAACAAAACGCTGTTTCCTCGGGAGATTCTTGTTCCTCTAACCTAGAGTTGAGAACCAGCCACCGCCCTTTCACATAACAATGCTTTCTAAGAAACTTGGGAGGGTGCAAATTGTGGAAAGAGGATGTACTAACAGCATGAGGTAACTGGACTAACAACTTGAAAATGATGGAAGTTCCCTACAAAGCATACAAAATAACTGATATTGTTTAGAATCATATCAGTTTCCTAACTTAGCCTTTTTAAAAACCAGCATCCAATTTCTTATTTCACATTAAAACACGTGTCATATTCAGATATCTGGACCATCAATCCCATAACACCAGAGAAACCTCATGGAAAAATGAGATGTCTCACCCGATAGATCTAAATGGGCGGGCAGGCTGGCATAATATTTTCCAGAGTTTGTGATTCATAGCTACTGTTGTACTTATGGCTTATCTGGTATCTTCCACTCTTAAAGCAGAAGGCCACCTCACCTGCAATCGCTAAAACTGAGTGATTCACATTATTAAATTCAATCTGCAAATTAAGCATTGCGTCACTTGAAAAATGTAGTCAGGCCGTGAATGTGGAAGTTGCTGCAAAACAAAAACCTCAAAAGGTTTAACTTTGTAGTACATATCCCACACAAAGATAATTCACCACATCTTTAGTATATCCAGCAGCCTTCCAAGTTTCATTTCAATAATGTGGTGCCATGTCCCTTCAGTCAAGCACTGAATAAGCAATCAAACCAAAGCTCATAATGTTTGCAGCTACATTTGGAGCAGGTTGAAAAGTGCCTAGTTTATATACATACGATAGGATAACAAATATACATATATGAGCCTTAGAAAGTTGTAAATGATATAAGTGAAATAACAGTGAGAAGGAGAGACAGAATGTGTACGTGTGGCAGATAAAACCTAATGCAGAGAATTGCAAGAAAGAATAAGGAGAATAATTTTGACCCATTGATCCAACACTGAATGGGACGAAGGAACAGAGACTTGGTTGTTTATACACAGACGTCTTTGAAAGTGGAAAGATAAGCGGGACATGCATATCCCCAAAAAAAAGTACAATAAGGGGCTGTATAATTTAAGATATTAAGTATGGAAGAAAGAATTTATGCTAAATCTTTCAAACCTACTTATTAAGCCCTTGATGGAGCATTATGTCTCTTTTGAGACTTTGAAGGACGTCAAAGCTATGGAGAGGGTGCAGTGTAGAGAAGTTCAAGTCCAAGGAGAGACCAGAGAATCTGTAATTGCTCTGCTTAGAATGAAGATGATGATCAGATAATTCCTAACAGTTTTTAACATGATGAGAAGATTTGGTGGAATTATTAATAAATAACGTTTCATTGTCAAATGGGTCAGTAATCAGAGAACATTGATCGAAGGAAAATTGCAAAGAGCAGAAATTATTTTATCGTGGCAATTATGATGGTGTGGAATATGTTGCTTGAAAGGGAAATGGATACACAACTGAAGGGTGAGGAAAGAACAGGGGAATGGAACCTGTTAGACAGCTCCTTGCAAGAGGCTGCACAACCAAGGTGGACTGAATAAGCCTCCATTGTACTGTAAGATTCCGTTTGCCAGAGACATCAAGGATGTGTGTAGTCAGAAACTCTAAAAAGAGTGATACCAGCTCATCTGAGGATATACAATTCAAGTGATGATTTCACAAAAACATACGGCACAGGGAGGTCTTCATAACAGCATATTTCTTGGGAAGGGCTAACAATTAGCCTCTTGTCCCGTAGTCCTAAATAATTTTTTGTTTTCAGGCATATATCTTTGGTTGAAATCTAATTTTCACTAACAATATAAACACCTGCTGAGTTTCTCCAGCATTTTTGTCTACCTTCGATTTTCCAGCATCTGCAGTTCCTTCTTAAACCAACCCCCCACAGTCTGACTCCAAAGAAGTGTGGTTAATATGATGGTTTTACCTTGCCAAAAGTTGCCTTTTACAAATGTCAATAATTTCCTCCCATTTGCCAAAGAAAAATACTTCCACGCAGGTAGGAAATAACCTTTCAAAGTAACCCAAATTTCCCAACCAAAGTGGGACCAACCTCTGAACAAAAAACAGGAATGATACAGTGCACATGGGACTTTACTGACATTATCTGCCCATAATCACATTGTGATTGTGTGCACTTTGACTGATATATATACCTAAAAGTTTCACATGACAATAATTCACCAATGAAGTCATCCTTTGCTTGTGCTGCGGGATGATCTAATATTGTGAAGGATGCTAGAAAAATGCTTGTTTTCTCCTTGTTTGACATTTGTTCAAGATCAAAACATCGCAGACTGGATCACTGCCAGATACTTTTGCAAAAATACAAAACAAGAATATGGTTTAAAATAATCAACATTTTAAGGTAGTGTCTGAGTTCCATCATTGCAAGATGTTTTGTTATTTAGCCGTTTCTCTTTGTTCGCCTGTAGATCTTTAAATCCAAGTCTCTTCTGAGGAAGCGTTAAGATCAAACGAGTAGTTTCAGGAGCTCCCAAGGCAGAGTGCTGGCCTTCAATCCTTGACCATCAAAGGTTTGAAACCTGGCTGACCCTTCATTGGGAAGAGTTTGCCAGCTCTTGGCTGAGCAACTGGAAGGAATAGTGTACTACATCATGCCACTACACATCAGAAAAGGCAGCACACTTTACAAGGCTCCGTCCTGCACCACAGATGCTGATCTTGCCTCAGCTGGTTGCAAAATGAGGGTCTTGACAGCCACAGTTTAATTTCAGACCATGAATCACCAGCACATCAACAACAAACAAAGTGACTGCCATTTTTCTTCAAAACAGGTGAAAGTTGGGCCAATTAAAGATCTGAAATATTCTACTCTAATATTATCGGATTGATGTGAGAAAACCTGGTAGGATAAAAATACATTTGTTTTACAAAATATCTGGCAGATCTTTTTCTTCGATGACATGCAACATTTTGGAGTAATTAGAAACCTGTTTGATATTGAACGTACAATTATTGTGGCTATTCTTCCTGGCAATGCCCCCCCCCCCCCCAAAATATTTGTTGGTTTGTCCATCTAATTATGGAAGATTGAAGACAGCTATGAGAATACTGATCACACATTAAAAATGACCAATACATTTGTTTTTTTAACCAATTGGCTCAACAGGTCAACATTTTTCCTGAGACGAAAGGAGAATCCAATTAAATTGAATGGTTACAAACATTAAACCAGAAAAAGATTGCAGCTTGAATTCTGATTTTAACATATTGATATCACAACATCCAAGAGTCACGGCGTCATCTCAAATCCACAAATTTTGTTAGCACATCATTGTGTATTTAATCATTTTAATGTAAGGGGGGGAGGGGGCAAAGCTTAAGAGAGATGTAATGTACCTTTGTTTTTACACAGAGAGTGCCGAGTGCCGGGAACTGCCAGGGCAGACGGTTGAGGCAGATACGATAATGGCATTCAAGAGACTTTTGGATAGGCATGTGAATATGCAGGGCATGGAGGGATATGGATTATACGCAGGTAGTTAAGAGAGGTCATTGGCATCATCTTCGGCACAGATATCGTTAGCCGAAGAGCCTTTTCTTGTGCTGGACTGTTCCATGTTCTATAATGTCTGAAGACCATGATGCAAATCAAATTTCGTAGGTCCCATATGTAGTCTAGAAAGAACCCCAAAAGGTGTTTGCGTTTCACCTACAGATCCACACACTACCAGTAGAAAAAAAAAAGAAAATAATTTTATTTAATCGTCAATGACTAGCCAAATTTGTCCACGATCCTTCCAGTTAATCGAATAATTTGCCAGATGCTACAACCACAGATCATTCTGCACAATTTTGATTGTGTAAATCAACATAAGCAAAGAAAACTTGTCTGTAAATAGTGCTGCTACATAGCGATGACAAAGTGTTCGAGTCTAGTCCCCAATGTCCACAAGACACACAAACATAAGACACAGAACCAGTGGTAATCCATGTCTCCCTCTTGCCTGCTCTGCCATTCTATAAGTTAATCATTTATCTCATTAACACTTTCCTGCATTGACCATTAAATCTCTTAATATGTAAAAGTGTATTGACATCTGTCTTGAATATATTCAGACCGAGTCTCCAAAGCTTTCATGCATAAATAATTCTAAATATCTGCTTCTCAGGGTGAAGAAATTTCAGCGCATCCAAGTATAGAGATAACTCTAAAGGAAGAAGATTTGTCGGAGTCACCTCTCCTTGTAGGACAATCACACTCACGTTCTTGTCTATTTACCTGGCCTATCTACAACCCCCGAAACCTCTGCACCCTCCTCACATCACCCAGTTGTGAATTATCAAAATTGGTCTGGCACAGAGGATTTAGTGGGTGGTGATGTTTTTAATCTGACTGAAGTTCCGTTACCAGTGGTGTTCCACAGGGATTACCATCGGGACCTCTGTTGGCTGTGGTGTATATCATTGATTTGGACAAAAATGTAAATGGGCAGATTAGCAAGTTTACAGATGACACACATTTGGTGGAGTTGCAGAGAGTGCAGAGGTTGTCAAAGAATACAGCAAGATTATAGGTCAATTGTAAATATGGGCGGAGAAATGGCCGATGAAATTTAATCTAAACAAGTGTCAAACTTAAGGAGGTCAAATGCAAGAGGAAAATATACAGTCAATGACGGGAGCCTTGGGAGCAATGATGTACAGAGAGATTTTGGAGTATAAGTCCATTGCTCATTGAAAGCAGCAACACAAGTGTAAAAGGTGATGAAAGTGGTGTATGGCACGCTTGCCTTCATTGCTCGGGGCATTGAGTGTAAAGGTCAGGAAGTCATGTTACAGCTGTATAAAACATTTGGAGTATCGCATGTAGTTTTAGTCACCGCATCACAGAAAGGATACAGAGGCTTTGGAGAGTGTGCAAAAAAAGATTCATGAGGATGTTGCATGGTGCAGAGAGTGCTAACTCTAAGGAGAGGGTGGATAAACCTGGGAATGTTTCCGCTGGAATATCGGTAGTCAGAGACCTAAAGGAGTACATAAAAATATGAGGCATGGATAAGGTAGAAGATTTTTCTCCCCACATACAATTGGAGTTGTACCCCAAGATCGACAAAATGCTGTAGTAACCATAGACAATAGGTGCAGGAGTAGGCCATTCGGCCCTTCGAACCTGCACCGCCATTCAATGTGATCATGGCTGATCATCCCCAATCAGTACCCCGTTCCTGCCTTCTCCCCATATCCCTTGACTCCGCTATTTTTAAGAGGCCTATCTAGCTCTCTCTTGAAAGCATCCAGAGAACCCGCCTCCACCACCCTCTGGGGCAGAGAATTCCACAGGCTCACCATTCTCTCTTGGCGGGACATGCAGCATCTTTGCAGAGAAGGAATGAGTGACGTTCCCCGTCATCCCAGACGACCCGAAACATCACCCATTGCTTCTCTCCAGAGATGCTGCCTGTCCTGCTGAGTTACTCCAGCATTTTGTGTCTATCTTCGGTATAAACCAGCATCTGCAGTTCCTTCCTACACACTCCACCCCAAGATCCTTCTGTATATCATGTTCCTAAGATTGCCGCTATTTACTGTCTATTTTTATCCTACATTTCACTTTTTTTCCCCCCCATGATGGTAATGTCAAATACTAAGGGCATAGCTATAAGGCAAGAGGGGGAAATGCTAAAGGAGATGTGTGAGGCAATTAAGAAAAAAACAATGTGGGAAGTGTCTGAAACGCACCACCTGGGGCTTGGTGGAAACAGATACAGAGTGCAACACATGTGGAAGGGGTGGCAAGGTGATGCAGTTGGGTAGAGGCTGCTCCATCACAGCACCAGAGATCCAGGTTCAACCATGACCTCGGGTGCTGACTGTGTGGAGTTTTCACGTTCTCCCACGTGGGTTTCCTCCGGGTGCTCTGACTTTCTACAACCCACAACCCAACGACGTGCAGGTCGGTAGGTTAATTGCTGCTGCAAATTGCCCCTAGTAAGTAGGGAGTGGATGGGAGAGTAGGATAACATAGAATAAGTGTGGACGGGGGATCAATGGTCGCCGTGGACTTGGTGGCCTGGAGGGCCCGTTTCCATGCTATATCTTTCAATTCAATCCAAAGACACATGAACATGCAGAGAAGGGATAGGTACTATTCTGTGTTCTATAAAAACAATATGCTGTCAGGGATGTGTGGGCAGCTGGAAAATCTGGGAGGGGGTGTACATTTAAAAAAATGCTTGGGTACCTTTGATAGAGATTATACTTGGAATACCAACATTAAATGACCAACATGGAAATTCAAGAGAGGAGTGAGATAAATTTGACATTTTTGCAGCTTTTGTCAAAAGGCGACTGCAATTTTTGGAAAATCCCAACCTCTTCAGAAACCATGTGAAAATGATTACAAATTGCAGCAAAATCACAGAACACACCAGATTGAACCAAAGGGGATGATGCACTTTAAACTGTGGAATTTTTAACTCTGTGAGGCAACACGCCCTCATGGAACAAGAATAGTGGGAGGAGGAGAAATCAGGGGATCTATGAGGCTTTCAGTTAGTTTGGTTAGAAAGTGTATAGGAAAAGTAAAAGCAAAGTATTATCACGAGGGAGACTAACATTCCCAGGAATCAATGGGAAAGCCTCAATCAGTTCAAACTCAAGTACAATTGATAGAGCAAAGGGAAAGATACCAAGTGCAGACTATAGTTTTATCAGTTCCATATCGTCAATGGCAAGAGATGAATTAAATAGTATCCCAGCTTATTGAAGGACTGTTCAGAAGCCTAATAATGGAGGGGATGAAGGTGTTCCTGAATTTGGCTGTGCATGCTTTCAAGCTTTTGGCCTTTCTTCTCCATACCTTCTTGAAAAAAAATGTAATGACTCCACTCCGCTGTGAGTCCCTGGCAGGAGTATGGAGGATGTCATTATCCATGCACAGGAAGAACACAACAGTGGAGGGTAAAAGGTGGAAGAAACACACCATCTCCCAAACTAGCCAACCACCTGCCCTGTCGTGCCTTTTGCCTCTTCCGTTGCCAAGGTTGTGAGCTCCACAATAACCACCTCAGAACCCACAACACCTTGTTAGAAGCACGGTATCCTTGATTTCCAAGGACAGCCGAAGAAGAAAAAAAACACCAACAATGATTGCTGGGGTTGATAGCCCGTCACTTGGTTGTAATTATATGTAATGCCCCACAACAATGATTTCTTGGGCAATGTTCCAAGTGGTGCAGATCACACAAAAGAGGATGTTTAAAAGAGGAAGTCAGTGAGTGCACAATTAGCTTGTTATGTTTACAATAACTTTAACCTGCATTACTCAGTGTGTTCCTGCTCTGAAGGGGATGATTAAAAAGGATCTGTGATCCTCATAATCTTGGTCTCCACACAAACCATAAGTCCCTTCTGTGTATAGAAGCACATATCAGGTGCAACCAAAGCTGGGACATCACAACTGCTCTGAAACCTTGAATAACAACAGCAGCAAGATTCGTCATTGCTGCCCTTATTATATAGGAGAGGCATTGGCACAGTGATGCCAGACAGGAGTAATAGAGCAGCCCGCTATAATGCCTACCATTGTGTTTTTGCCTCGCAGTTCCCTGCGACTTTATACAGCAGGCACTAAAACAGGGTTCAATCAACACTTGAAAAATTAATCCCCATCAAATTTATCTCTAAATGTACAGGGACAAACCTGTGTGTCTGGAAACCATTGTAGAAACAAGGAACTGCAGATGCTGGTTTACAAAAACCCCCCACAAAGTGCTGGACTAACTCAGCGGTTCGGGCAGTATCTCCATAGACAATGGAATGGTGACGTTTCAGGTCGGGGAACATCGCCCATCCATGTTCTCCAAAGATGCAGCCTGGTCCGCTGAGTTACTCCAGCAATTTGTGTCTTCTGTCTGGAAGCCATTATTGAGTTACCTGGGCCATTCAATTGAGTTTCAGGCATGTGTGCTCCACATAGCCTGCCCATCTGAATCAACCAAGCACAGATATAACCAGTTCTTCAGCACTGGCGATGTTATTGCAGAAGGGATTTCACATATTGATTCACTTAACCTGTCAGGTTTTCAGCTGAACACTTGTGCTCGGGTCTCAAAGGCCTGCTGGATCTCCCGGTTGCTAACCATTTTAACTCCTCTTCCCATTCCCACACTGACCTTTCTATCCTGGGGCTCCTTCACTGCCAGAGTGATGCCACACGCAAACTGGAGGAACAGCACCTCATATTCCACTTGGGTAGCTTACAACCCAACGGTATGAACATTGATTTTGCCAATATTAGGTAACTAACTAACTAAAGGTCAGAGCTACAGCGAGCAGTTGTACAGATGGATTGCTTTCTCTGGAACGCCTGAGATTACAAGGTTACAGGAAGGCCTGATGGAGGTATATAAAACTACTAGACCAATTGCAGACCCGTTGGGTCTGTTCCCCCAACGTGCGGTTGTGGGGGGGGGGGAGGCGGCATGCAGTGTCACACACACTAACTATCCCCCCCTACACATGCTAATTACCCCCCTTGATATTATATTAATATTATTCATTTGCTCCTTTTACCCCATAAGCACCCTATCTACTGACGCATAGCCCCCAACTTGCAGTCACATCTAGAGAGGGGGGGGGCAGGGGTAGAGAGTGAGGGCAGAGAGAGAATGGGCAGAGACAGATAGAGAGGCAGAGACCGAGAGAGAGGGGAAAGAGGGAGAGGGGGTGGAGGGGAGGAGAAGAGGGACGGTGGGTGAGGGGGGAAAGGTGGGGGAGGAGGGGAGAGAGGGAGGGGAGGAGAGAGGGGGAGAGAAAGAGGGTAGAGAGAGAGGGGGGGGGAGAGAGGGGGAAGGGGGGAGAGAGAGGGGGTGCTGAGTGAGGGGGAGAGAGAGGGGTGCTGAGAGGGGATGGGGTGAGGGGAGGGGGAGAGGTGGGGAGTAGGGGGTGTGGAGGGGAGGGGGGTTTAGAGGAGGAAGGGTGGGGGAGGGGAGGAGGGGGAGAAAAAGAGGGGAGAAAGAGAGGGGGGAGAGAGAGGGGGGGAGAGAGAGGGAGGGGGAGAGAGAGTGGGGGGAGAGAGAGTGGGGGGAGAGAGAGTGGGGGGAGAGAGAGTGGGGGGAGAGAGAGTGGGGGGAGAGAGAGGGGGGGGGGGAGAGGTGGGAAGAGAGAGGAGGGGAGACCAACTTTTTACTTCAACCCAAACCCCCCAAACAACCATTTGCAGGCAGTGCCTTTTTACTTCAAACCAACCATATTTTCATTTTCAAACCACATTAAGGTCACTCACAGTTGAGTAGACATGTGTTCAGTGTTCCTGGTTTTATAGTCCCTCCCCCTCCCTCCAGCAGGGGCAGCAGAGAGAATGGTGATTTAAAAATAATCATTAATATCTCTCTGATTTTTCATCTCTTCCGGTCCAGGAAGGCAGACGTGGGCTCTGAGCGAGGTGGCCAAAAATGACGGTCGTAGGTGGAGGCGTTCTCTCAGAAATCGCAGCACAGTGGACCAAAAGCAGTCAAGATCAGACTTTTAGTAATATAGATGAGTGGCATAGATAGGGTAGACAGTCAGAATTTTTTTCCCAGGATGGAAAAAGCACATACCAGAGGACATCGCTTTAAGGTGAGAGAGGCAAAATTTAAAGGAGATATGCAGGGCAAGTTGTTTTAACACAGTGGGCAGTGAGTGCCAGGAACGTGCTGCTGGGGGTAGAGCCTGAAGCAGATACTTTAATAGCATTTAAAAGCCTTTTGGATAGACATAGGGATATGCAGGGAATGGAGGGATATGGGTTATGTGCAGGTAGATAAGTAATGATCCTGGCATCATGTTCGCCACAGCAATTGTGGGCCAAAGGGCCAGCTCTTGTGTTGCACTGTTATAAGGTTCTATAAATCTAAATTACAATTAGAGGCAGAGGAAATAAGGTGTCCATAAAAAGGACAAAGATTTCAGAATCATTTTCTCAATCAATGTTACATTCTGAGGAAATGTTTGTCCTCCAGACTTGAAGAAAAATCCACAAGTTTCAAAAACTTGTGAAATGCAGCAAACTGAACATTAATGCTAATCACTCTAACCTTCTGAAGTAAAGTAAAAAGTAAAGTAGCCTTTATTGTCATTTCGTTCGAAATGCTTCGTTTGTTTCGTTTCGTTCGTTCGTATTGAAATTTTGTTGCCTTGCAGTCATACATATAACGAAAATGACAAAAACACACAATAAACACAAATTTAACATCCACCACAGTGAGTTCACCAGGCACCTCCTCACTGTGATGGAAGGCAAAAATCTTAAAGTCCTTGTCTCTTCCCTCCTTGCTCTCCCTCTGCTCCGAGGCGACCTGTGAGCTCCCGACGCTGTCGTCCTCCGAGGTCAGGTCGCTGCTGCCGCCGGAACGCCACAGCTCCGTTGTCGGGTCACCGCTGCCGCCGGAACGCCACAGCTCCGTTGTCGGGTCACCACTGCCGCTGCCGCCGGAACGCCACAGCTCCGATGCCGGGTCACCGCTGTCGCTGCCGCCGGAACGCCACAGCTCCGATGTTGCCGCTGGAACGCTGCCCCAGCTCCGAGGCCGCCAGCTCCGCCATTAGGCCTCGAATCAGACGGAGAATACGGGGGATACGACAAGAGAAGTCGCATCCCCCCGAAGGAAGAGACCAAAAACACGTTTCTCCCCCCCCCCCCCTCACACAACATAATAAAATAAAAATAAAACCAAAAATTAACTAAAACAGGACAAAAGAACAAACAACGAAAGAAAAAACAAACGGACTGCAGGCGAGCCGCAGCTGCTAAGGCAGCGCCGCCATCTTGGAAACACACATTCCATAGAACAAGCACCTGTCAATGACTGACCAGCTACCAAAAGAACCCATTCTTCTGCTGCAGTGTTGGACAAATAACTGGCAATAAAAGGTAACTGGTAACGGTTGAAATATAAGAAGGTAGACAAAAGTGCTGGAGAAACCCAGCGGGTGAGGCAGCATCTATGGAGCGAAGCAAACAGGCGACGTTTTGGGTCGAGACCCTTCCTCAGAAATATAAGATGTGTGCGGAAATGAAGAAACGTTTAAGCCCCTGTCCCACTTTCCCGAGTTACTCACCAATTCTCCCGAGTTTTTCCCTTGATTCAAACTCGGAGGTGCCAGCCGTAGGTACTCGGGGCTATTTTTTTTACACGTGGACATTTATCAACATGCTGAAAAAACGCCCCGACTGACCTGATGCCCCAAGTACCTACGACTGGCATTATGAGCCGCTACAAAAGTATCTATGGACTCCTATGGACTCGCTACGGACATTCTCCGAGTTTGATTCAAGGGGAAAACTCGGGAGAATTCGTGGGTAACTCGGGAAAGTGGGACAGGGGCTTGATTCTGCTCATCGCCTACCTGGGCACGAATCAGAGCTTCAAAGCTTGGTTGAAAGTAGTCGATGCGACTGTTGTAAAACTTTGGCATCTCATCAAGAAGCTGCTTGTTTTTGGCTTCAAAATCTTCTCGAACTGGCCTTAGCTCCTCCTTTACCTACAAAATACAAACAGCATGAGAGTTGTGATGTTTGTGTCCTGCACTGCTTTGAAGCCAGTAATGAGGAATGCGAACGAGAAGTAGCAGGAAAGAAGGTTTGGAACAGCACTGGGCAAAGAAATACATTTGCAAGTGCCAAGTTCAGATGGTTCAGATTAAAGTTTGCCAGTAATTCACTGATAAAACACAGTGGAGCGAGACTCACTCTGCTGTGGAACTAACATCAGAAAGAGATTTAAGTAAAAAACTGAGGTGCAAACCAAGTGCTAAACAACAGACATCAAAAAAGCTTAGTCATAGAAACATAGAAAATAGGTGCAGGAGTAAGCCATTCGGCCCTTCGAGCCTGCACCGCCATTCAATATGATCATGGCTGATCATCCAACTCAGTATCCCATCCCTGCCTTCTCTCCATACCCCCTGATCCCTTTAGCCACAAGGGCCACATCTAACTCCCTCTTAAATATAGCCAATGAACTGGCCTCAACTACCTTCCGTGGCAGACAATTCCACAGATTCACCACTCTCTGTGTAAAAAATGATTTTCTCATCTCGGACCTAAAAGACTTCCCTCTTATCCTTAAACTGTGACCCCTAGTTCTGGACTTCCCCAACATCGGGAATAATCTTCCGGCATCTAGCCTGTCCAACCTCTTAAGAATTTTGTAAGTTTCTATAAGATCCCCCCTCAATCTTCTGAATTCTAGCGTGTACAAGCCGAGTCTATCCAGTCTTTCTTCATATGAAAGTCCTGCCATCCCAGGAATCAGTCTGGTGAACCTTCTCTGTACTCCCTCTATGGCAAGAATGTCTTTCCTCAGATTGGGAGACCAAAACTGTACGCAATACTCCAGGTGTGGTCTCACCAACACCCTGTACAACTGCATCTTATAAGGAGCAGAAAGGTTCTGCAATCCTTTCACATCCAGTTGTGATTAACGGTGGAGAATTAAACAACTAACAAGCCAGGTGACTCTCTGAATGTTGGTCCCAGAAACAGAACTGAAATTGTTCATGACAATCGCTCCACTCTTTTAAACCTCTACTCCAACAGCAGTTTATCCTGTGTCTGTGCACTGAGGATGGCTTGATTGTAATCATTTATAGCCATTCTGCTGAATGGATGGCATGCAACAAACAAAAAGCTATTCACCCTACCTGGGTACATGTGACAATAAACTAAACTAAACTTGGAGCAGGCTCCTGGACAATCTTTGTCCTAAATGATGTTGGGACTCAGAATATGAGCTTTAAAGTCAAAGATGATGCATTTGTAGCCAAGTTCATCCAGAAATGCCCAATGAACTATCTATTTTGGCTTCTCTCCATGACCCCCATAATTACAGAAGCAATTCTTCAGCCATTTCGATTCACTCCATGACACATAAGTAAAAACAGGTGGCATTGTTTACAGCAAAGGCTATGGGTTTTCAGCCAAAGCCCTATGGTCTCAACCTGAAATGTCAACCATCCCAGATGCTGCTTGACTTGCTGAGTTCTCCAGATGCCATCTGCAATCTCTCGTGTCTCCAAAGATAAATCAAGGATCATCTTGCTCCTACTTACCTGGTGAAGCTTCACCAGCACAGGTCCAGATTTCTCCTTCTCTTCATACTTCTCCACTTTGGATTGTAATCTTTTGTAATCTTGTAAAGTCTGTTCTCGTCTCTTTACTGCCATGTTGAGACTTGGGAAAACATTGCCGAACCTAGCAAAAAATAAAATGAGGAAAAACTAGTAAAATGTCACAGTTAAGAACCTAAATAGAATTCAGTTAGAAATTGGAGCACGGAATCCAAAGAACAGGCTGAAATTTGAGTAAATTGCAATCAAAAATGGGCAATAGCTATTTTGCAAGTTATATTTCAAAGGCACATAGGACTTTAAGTCGCTGCCTCAAAAAGGCTGGCAGTATCATCAAAGACCCACACCATCCTGGCCACACACTCATCTCCCTGCTACCTTCAGGTAGAAGGTACAGGAGCCTGAAGACTGCAACAACCAGGTTCAGGAATAGCTACTTCCCCACAGCCATCAGGCTATTAAACCTGGCTCGGACAAAACTCTGATTATTAATAACCACTTTCTGTTATTTGCACTTTACCAGTTTATTTATTCATGTGTGTATATATTTATATCATGGTATATGGATACATTTATCTGTTTTGTAGTAAATGCCTACTATTTTCTGTGTGCTTAAGCAAAGCAAGAATTTAATTTCCTATACAGGGACACATGACAATAAACTCACTTGAACTTGAACTTGAACTAATCAGAGATGACCAGTAGGGCTTTGTTAATCTGATTGAATTTTTTGAGTAGGTAACGCGATGTATTGACGAGGGGTTTATACTGTGGGACTGACTCGAAGACTTTATTATCTTTCACAAAAATATAAATCAAGTTTTTCAGTGTATTTATGTAGATGCTGATGATCTGAAGCATCACCCAGAAAGGTTTAGGTGGTTCTTCCCCTTCCTCTGCGTTGATGTGCTTACTCAAAAAACAGAAAACATTGGAAACACTCAGCAGGTCAGGAAAGAGAAAGAGTTAACATCTCAAGTTGAAGTGCCTTCGTCAGAAATGTGAAACAATTCTGTCCAAAGGTCTTTGGCCCGTGATGTTAATGCTGTTTCTCTCTGCACAGATGCTGCCTGACTTCCTGAGTGTCTCCAGTATTTTCTGTATATATATCCCTATGTACCTCCATATAGCAATGTTACAAAATTTTGAGATTTTAAAAATCAAGTCTGTAATTTATCCCATCAGATAAAGCATAAAAATAAGTTTAATTTGACACCTAATTCACTTTCATATCTCAAGTATTTAAAAAGTTATGGCCATTTTCATACTGGGAAATGAGCATCTTGTTCCCTATTGATTTTCTATGGACATAACAAAAAAGCTGTGATCGTGAACAGTCAAAAGCCCATAACTTTCTTAAAAATTAAGAGAACTGAATGAAATTTTCAGTTATCATAGATTGAAGCATTCTGAAACAAATATAAAATAATCTTACTTGGATGACCTGAAATTAAAGCATATAATTAGTTAGTTACCTAATTGTAGCTAATTTCAGACTTCAATTACTAGATCTAAACATCTATCCATTTCTTAATAAATGATTAACATTTTTAAATAGCCTAAATATCCAAATAATATTCACAAATAATTCACAATAAAACATGATTTTAAAATCTCATTTACATTAATTTATAGGCCAAATGGAAGGAATTTAGTGTTTAATTGCTGTAAATAAATGTCCATTTAAATCAGCTTTCCAGTGGGTCCCTGTGGAACGCGCTGGTTTAGAACGTTCACATTGCGGTAGATTTGTGCCCCAAATGCCGAGAAAAATACTGCGGGATATAATGGGCCCAAAATGAGTTACTCGCAATATTAAACTTTGTATAAAGGGATCTTTAGAAGCCCTTTTTAATGTAAAAATATACAGCCAACCTTCTGTGGTTTGCTTTATGAGACCCTGCGGTTGCTGGCGGTCGCGGGTTTAGAGATTGATTTTTAAACTACTATAACTATTATTCAAGGCCTTTAAACCTAATAATAGCTTTTGCGACGGGGTCTTTCAGCGATTTTTCGTTAATAATTAACTAGGCTGAACATTTTCGATTGGAACAGCTTAGAGAAAATCGCGTTTTAAACCCGCCCCCTCTAAACGGCGCCAAAATCGCGCACACCCGCAACGGCAGATTTTCACCGACGCTTCAGGTAGGCTTTGCAACATACCTACTCCATATCCCTCCACTCAGTTCGCATTAATCAACCTGATCTCCCGGTGGCTCAGCACTTTAACTCCCCCTCCCATTGTGAATCCGACCTTTCTGTCCTGGACCTCCTCCATGGCCAGAGTGAGTCCTACCGCAAATTGGAGGAGCAGCACCTCATATTTAGCTTGGGTAGTTTACACCCCAGCGGCATGAACATTGACTTCTCCAATTTCAGGTAGTCCTTGCTTTCTCCCTCCTTCCCCTCCCCTACCCCACCAATTATTTAATGACGTACATAATGTCCTATTTGCCTGCGACCAACCTTCAAAGCATATCCCTGGATAGGAGGCACTTTGGCAACATTCCAAGGATAAGTTAAAATATTTTGTAAATCTAAGATATTAAATGTACACCAACATCATGCATGAAAATCAAACATGAGAGAATGAAAATGGGCACAGTGGCCATTTTAAATACGTCCAAGTATTTTTCCTAAACATATGCGTACCACAGATCTTTTGTCAGATGTTAATTGCAACGCGTTGAGTAGTTTTTCTCTCTCCAGCATTCCCAGGTCATTAGCAGGAGCAGAGCACCATTACTACAAAAATGCATCTTAATGATAATATAGGCAGGATTCCCTTCCAGTGATGTTGTGACAAGACTGCTTTGGAACATTCAGTCATTAGAAGGGGTCTTTACAGATTAACAGAAACATGCTGTAATTCAAAGTAATTGAACGATCAACAGACGAGGAACACTAGAGAAACACAGAGGAATCAAACAGCCTAATCCTGCCTTAAAAGGAACTGAAGACGCTGGCTTATACCAAACATAGACACAAAGTGCTGGAGTAACTCAGTGGGTCAGACAGCATCCCTGAAGAAATAGGTTTGGGTGACGTCCTGACCCAAAACGCCACCCATCCTTTTTCTCCAGAAATGCTGAGTTATGCCAGCTCAATTCACATATAATTCTGCTAAGAAACTGAACTGAAGGGTCCCGACCCAAAATGTCATCTATCCATGTTCTCCGGCGATGCTGCCTGAGCCGCTGAGTTAGTCCTGCACTTTATGTCCTTTTTTTTGTAAACCAGCATCTGCAGTTACGTGTTTATGCTCAACAGATTCAGTGCATAAGCATAACTTCACTGCAACACAGACTGTGCGATGCTAACTGTGTCGATAGGAATAAAACTAGCCATGGTTCTGAAACCTCCCATGTCAAACTTCAGAGTGAGTGCTTTGACTGCTGTCATGGTTTTAACCAACACTGACCTGCATTATTTGTATTGACTTTGAACCTAGGTGGAGCACCTTCATTAGATTCGCTTCATTCGATTGCTGGCAGCACGTTATTGGAAGAAAGGTTTAACCACAAGGACTGAAGTTGAAAAGTTTTTGTGCAATTCTGAATAACCTTGTGGTGTGAAAGTACATATCAGACATGCATACAGAGAGGGGTCAAGGAGATTTTCAGTCACAGAACGTAGATACAGATTTGTTGCATTACAATCAACAGGAAATAAAAAAAGAACAACAAACAAAATCACAGCACACAGGGATACATGTTTAAGATGTTGCAAAATCTATTAATCTCCAAATTCAAGGTAAGATAGTGACGGGAAACAAGGCACCAAGTGAACTACAAGAAGTTGCGGGGGTTTCAATTCAATAACATTCCTTTCAAGGTGATAACAATAGGTCATTTTCACATAGAAGCAAAAATGAATTTGCATTCTACTGCACAATGGAAGAATCATGTGATTGATCAAACGTCAACTGTACAGCCAAGATTGTAGGCAGTCCGAGACTTGAAAAAAACAAGAACACAATAAAAAAACCAAGAAGTGTGGAGAGAAAATGCAACATACGCCTGAAATATTGGGGCATGAAACAACAATGAACGGCTTTAACTACCAAAATATTTCATTTATTAACATCAAGGGTGATAGAAATCACGTGGAGAGGGAAGTTGAAGAAAATATGTGTTGAAGCAACCAGATGAAATTCAAACAATACACAAGTACAGCCTTTTCAGTCAGCTGGGCCCACTCCACCACTGAATTATCTCAAGGCTGATATGTTGATCATTTAACAAACTGCTTTTGAAATGGGTGAAAAGCAGCACTGGATCTCAATGTCCTGTGCACTGGAAGACTGACAGATGACTGCATCATTACAAGAGTCAGGTTTTATTAATGTTTGCAGAAATTTTACAGCATTCAAAGAAGGCTTCTATTCATTAAGTTTGGGCGCGTTCTTTGGTCAAAGACCAGGATAAATGAAAAAAGCGGTTTGCATCCAGTTCCACCGATTCCCAAATCTGAAACAAACACACGATGCCAGGAATTCACGAAAAGGGATGTGATCACGATTTTCAAGCAACTTGATTTGAACATCATCTTTGCAATATATTCCAATCTCATGCAAACAGTACTGCGTATACATTTTTTTCAGTAAAGCTAATTGCACTTATGTGAGAGAAATCTGTCCTTCTTACTCACTCCAAACCATATGTAACTCCAAAACGAACAGGGACCTGGTAGTGGGTCGCCGAGAATGAAGGAGGACCCAGTGAAGGTGGGGGGTGGGGTGGCGCCAAGTACAGGGAGAGACCCGGCCGGGGGGGGCCTGTTGCCACGTGCGTCAGCAGGCAATAGATAGGACAGCTCGGTAACAGTTGTATGACTGTCGGCGCCAAAATGTGGCAACACTTGTACTGCCTAGGTGAGGTCTGCTACCTGATTTTACCGGGCTGCATGCAAAACAAAGCATTTCACTGTACCTAGGTACATGCGACAATAAAGTATCATTGAATCTACAAATGCAAAATATTGCAGATATTAGAATAACATAAAAAAAAAACAAGAAAACAGCAACGCGGGTAAAAGGTAATGCCATATGTATTAATGAAGAATGTAAAGCAACTCAAGATTGACGCGGTGCTAAGGACGACCTTACATCGGGATGACAGATGGCACAATGGGCTAAGTGTTCGGCTGGCAACCGGAAGGTAGCCGGTTCGAATCCCGCTTGGAGTGCATACTGTCGTTGTGTCCTTGGGCAAGACACTTCACCCACCTTTGCCTGTGTGTGAATGTGTGTGAATGTGTGTGAGTGATTGGTGGTGGTCGGAGGGGCCGTAGGTGCAGATTGGCAGCCACGCTTCCGTCAGTCTGCCCTAGGGCAGCTGTGGCTACAGAAGTAGCTTACCACCACCGAGCGTGACTGAGGAGTGAATGAATAATGCGATGTAAAGCGCCTTGAGTATTAGAAAGGCGCTATATAAATCCCATCCATATATATATATATATCTTGCACATTTCAAAAACTCAAGATCTCTAAATGTTTTAATGCCACAAAGAACTTCTGAAGTTTTGCAATGCTAAAACCAAAGTACCCACTTCATGCACAAGATCCTTCAAACACCAAATGATAAGTTTGTTTTACTGATGTTGTCTGAGGAGATAACACTGTGTCACACACCAGAATGAATTTCTATCATCTTTTTCAAGTGCAATGTAAACTTTTGTATCAAATTCCAAGAGGGGAAAAATAAATTTAAGGCCATGTATTTTATCAGAGCAACTGAGAACAATTTGGCTAAATTATGCACATGGCAGAATTATTTAATTTGGCAACTCAGGATCCATCAGTAGGGGGTTTATGAGAATGAAAAATATGCCATATCTTCCAAGTGAAAATGCACTTATCTATTGCAATGCAATAAAAATTGGACATCATACCGTACTGTATTATGTATCTTGCAATTGATATCTGAAATGTTGCTCTTGGTAAACAGAGCTAAAACTTCCCGCTCAAATTTAACCTTGCATGCTGCTAGGAAAACAGCAAATAGCGTAACCAGAACCTGTTCAGTGGTACGGATTTTTTTTGCATAAAGTGCAAGCAGCTTTATCAGCACTTTACATTCCCGTAGAAAATCAGTAGTGGTTGACCACACAACTATTTTAGCTGAAATGGACAACACACCAGACACTGCTGGATTGAGTCAACTCATTTTTCAACTTCTTTTGAGTCACCAAAAGTCAACACTTGGAAATGTTTCTTTTGCTGAAATTTTCCAGTACATGCATGTGCAAAATAAAAACAAATCAGTAACAGTAAATGATGCGTTTAATTTTCAAATACATTTTGGAAAAAGTGTTGATGTTAAAAAATACATAAATCATACACTTTATCCCTTGACACTTCCAAGTAGAATTTACCAATTGTAGTAAAAAATATATCAAGAATCCTCTGGCCTTGCAGTCAGGCAACAGAGCATCCATCCAGTAACTATGATGTGATTATCACCTGCAAGTATATATTTAAAATAATAGTAATTCTGAGGAGCAGAGTTAACATTTCAGGTGATCCCAAAAAGCCTGAATTTCAATGACAATCTCTGGAAATGAATGATCGGGGAAAATCTTCTTTAGACTCAAGGTTTAAAATATTTAACTGTAAATATTATACACAGTATTTTTCATTGTCATTACAGAGTTCTTGTTAATGTGCAAACTTAAGGCCATTATGTAAAAGACTGAACATGATCTACTTTCTTCAAAAAATAAGCATTTTTAACCTTGCTTCGCAGGTTATGTGTCAGCTATGTCACAATTCTTGGAGTGGAGTTAAAAGTTGAAATAAAATTAGAAAAAAAACTGAATCAGGATGGATTACAACCAAAACATGATGACGGCACTCGTTTTATTTTCCCAGCCCCAGTAAACCAAAGAGTATTAAGGAACAGAAGGATCTGGGTGTAGATCCATATCTGGGTGTAAGTCCATAGATCTCCAAAGATGGCAGCATGGGTGGACAAGATGGTGAAGAAAGCATTGCAAGATGCTGAACTTCATTAGCCTGGGCAGAGGAGCATGGAGATCATGGTACAACTTTATACACTTGTTCAGCCACAGTTGGAATACTGTACAGCTTTGGCGGCAACGCTAATGGAGAATGCAGGGCAGATTTACCAGGATGTTGCTCGGATGAAACTATCCCATGTGGCTGGATAGGCTGGGTTGCTTTCTTTGGAGCAGAGGAGGCCAAGGGGAAACCCAGGAGTGGAATACGGAATAAGAAGCACAGGGAGAGTGGACGATGAGAAACCATTTCCCATAACACAGATACATCAAAAACCAGAGGGCAAGGTATTAAGCTGAAGGGTTCAGGGGAGCTGAGGGAAGGTTTTTTCACCTCGAGGGTGGGTGTAAACAACTGGAATGCACTGCCCGAGAAGGTGGCGGAAGCACAGATTCTTGCAGCATTCAAAAAGCATCGGGATAAGCACTAGAACTGGCATGGTACGGAAAGGTTAGGGGCCAAGTGCTCATAAATGGGATTAATTAAGATGGAGACCAGATGGTTGACATGGAGATGATGGCTTGTTTGTGCTCTATAAGTCTAGAGAAAAGGTTCATTGAAATTGCATTAATACATCTGTCAGCTCTCTCCCTGAAGCACATCAATGAACCAGATGCTTTTATGACAATCCAGTAGTTTCACGATCATAATTAATGATTTTAATTGTATTTAATTAGTTAATTGAATTGAAATTGTCTTCCTGACTTTTGGGGATTTTTACTCCAGTTTGGATTTTAATGGATTAATAATCAGTAGTGTCATAACTATGCTCCAATACACCTGCACCTAACTATATTAGTAAATATAAACACAATTTAATAGACCTTTTTATATATGCTACTTTGGGCAAATATGGACTGTGGCAAGGTCAGTGTATTGAAAAGTCAAAGCTAGTCTCAAGCTGAAATTTCTTGGTACTAGATTCCACAATTCCATAACAAATAAAAATTGCTTTGTATATAACATGTTTCTTCACCTGAAATCATTATTTCTTGTCATTTATGAAGTAAATTATATAGAGCAGTGGAATGCAATACACAGCATGTCAAGGCAAGTATTTAGTACGTCCATCACTGATTTTCCAGCATCCTTGGTTCCAGAGCCTTTCTGGATTATCCATTTTGCCAGACCAACAGACGTCACGGCCTCCGAGAGGAATCCAGCGATACCAGAACGGTCTGCCTAGGCCGCCGGGGAGTCAAGACACCGGCCCGCAAAGTCAGCCTCGGAAATCAGGCTATTGGAAGAGATCTGCTGGCTCCAGCCGGGCTGGAGCTCCAAACCTATGTTTGGAACTCCAAATGTTCTATGTTTGGAGTATGCATTCAAACTGATGAACAGACTGATGAACATCGGGCTGGACAATTTGTACTGATGTACTGTGGACAATTATCTGAATAGCTGAAAAATGACTAATCAATCGATATTCCTGTCTCTGAGATTCATCTTAGAAGATAGAGCTGCCAATACAGTGTTCTTGAAGAGGATCGTTGCACAGCTTGTTAAAGAGGCTTTGGTTAATGTGTAATATGTGGTAGTTGCCGCGCTGTTCGAATAAACACTGATGATTCTGATGGTGGTGATCATCCCGTCAGGTTCAAACCTGGGCACATTTAGACACTTCATGCTCTTTTCTCAAACTATGTAATTTTAATCAGCTTGTCATGTACGGACCCTTAGACAAAGGTTTATATTTTACACCTCAGACCCTCCCTTTTCTGCCCAGGAGCAATACATCAGTCATTAATAACTATAGTTGAAGATGCAGGAGATGACAAGTATTCTAGATTTTGAGAATCCCTCATCTTCGACCTGTTCCTCCAACAACCTGAGCACTTACTTCATGCCGACATAAATCATAATAAGATGTCACCTGCACAGTAAATAATATCTGCATTAAGATTGATATGGTGTTGCCAATATTAACTTTGTAGTATGATAGACAAAACCAATGGTCAGAGAAAAACTATAACAAATCACAAAGAAACATTACTATTGCAACGGTTAAGAAACATTTAGACAGGTACATGGATAGGATAGGTTTAGAGGGATATGGGTCAAACACAGGCAGAAGGGACTAGTATAGATGGGACATGTTTGTCAGTGTGGGTAAGGTGGGCCAAAGGGCCTGTTTCCATGTTGTATGACTCTACTGCAAAACAATGGCTGCATTGGCAACTAATCTCGCAGTAAAAAACCTTTGCCTGTGAACTAAGGCAGACTTTAACTGCATTGACTGGCTCACATCATTTTCAGAGGCATCTGGTGCCAAAGCAAAATGACTCAATGAATATCATACTTGTATCTAACAATGCTTTCATCACGCAAGCCCACTTTACAGAGGATTAATATGACCTTTCGTCATGAGCAGCACAAGCAGTTACTTGTGCAAGCAACAAGCTCTAACAAATACAGGCATTGTGGAGGCTGTGTATTTAGGCCCTTCAGGATATTATAGCAGAATTACGCTATTAATGACTAAGAGATGTTGCACACCTTTTCTAGAGGGTGAAAAAGTCACATCTATGTATCATTTACTTTGATGTTTTAACCAAATTGTTTTATTCTGGGAAAACAAAACAATAAAACAAAAGTGATGCAACTTACAATTCTTGGTGCTTTAACTTGATGTCATTTAAAGGAGTAAATTGCATTCATACTCTGCCACAAAATTGCATTCATACTCAATTCTCTACCACAGAAGGCTGTGGAGGCCAAGTCAATGCATATTTTTAAAGCAGAGATAGATAGATTCTTGATTAGTACGGGTGTCTGGAGTTATGGGGAGAAGGCAGGAGAATGGGATTAGGAGGGAGAGATAGATCAGCCATGATTGAATGGTGGAGTAGACTTGATGGGCCGAATGGGGATATCTAATATTCCGCACCAATTTAAAGTCAGAGTTGCAATGCTAGAAGTACAGCAACCAGTTTGCCCGTGACTAATTCCCACAAAGACAATGATAACCCAGGTAATGTTTTTAATTCATGTTGAGTGAGTGTTTAATGTTGACCCCAACAAGGGTTAGTGCCAGGGAACCTTTTGTATCCATGCTGGTAAGATGATAGAGCTCCAGTTTAAAACCTAATTCCAAAGGTATCACCTCTAATACCACAGCATTCTTTTGAACCATATTCATGTGCAGCAGCCTAGAGTTTTGTATACAAAGTGCTGGAGTAACTCAGCAGGTCAGGCATCTCTGGAGAATATGGATAGGTGAAGTTTCAGGTCGAGACCCTTCTTCAGACTGATTATAGGTGGGCGGGGGGGGGGGGGGGGGGGGGGGGGAAGATACTCCAGCACTTTGTGTCCTTTTATGTATTAACCAACATCTGCAGTTCTTTGTTTCTACAAATGTTATGGGGCGAGGGCGATACTGATAATACTGTGGCTTTTTGGCACTGTTGACTTCTAACCCTCCCAAAAATTGCAACCTAATTTAGTTACGAATGCACTCTTCAACAAAGTGTTACTCAACAAGCTACACTACGCTTGCCTTTACTTGCCCAACTAACTACTTAGATTTCTACAGATTCCACTTGTAGCGACATGCTTTCATGTGTCATACTATTTGCATATTTAAAGGCCACTGCTCCACACAGATACGCCGCCTGTGTAGGGGAAAAGACTTAATTGTCCTTATCCAAATACAATCTGAAGTCAATTAGCTCAGTAGTTCAAGATTATAGAGAATTTAACATCAGCTTCCGGTTACAGAAAAATTAACATTAACTTCAATGAACGTTCTTTGATGGGGCCAAAATAATAATGCATTCGAAAACGGACTTTCTGGGAAACTGGGAATACATTATCATTGGTAAAGATTGGAAATTGTGAAAGAGGTGATTGATTACCTCTGAGAGATTCTTATGGCTTTTAGGGTGTTTAATGTGTAGTTAAAAGGGCAATAACCTAAGAATACATTTTGACCTCATGTCTGACCATGCTCACAATGAAAAATTACCCGGTAACATGGAGCCGGAATGATGAGGAAATCTTAGAGCAGACCGATCCAAATTATTAACGATACTATTGAAATGCCACGCAACCAAAATTGATTGAAGTGAATTTATTCTGAATTTGATGGTTTAAAAATAGAGCAGCTGACAAATGGTTATATGGCAATTATTTATTTGAGTGACATAGAAACTATGAAATGTAACAGTTTGTTGTTGGCTCAGTGGTTAGTAATGGTGCCTCAGAGCCAGACATTTGTAGTTTACCTCCAGAACCTTGCACTCAGTCAGCATTCATGAGGAACATATGGATATTAAACCAAGACTCTATCTGGCTTCCAAGATGGATCTAAAATATCTAATGCCATTCATTCAACAAAGAGCACAGGATTGGCCACAGTTCCCAAGCTAAAATTTACTCACCTAATACCATACATTGACCAGATTTCTGGTCAATTTTTCACCATTATTCGCACGTTTCCTGTATTACAACACAAATGCTGTAAAGCACTATGTAATATCCTGAGATCTTAAAAAGTGCTGTATAAACCCGTCTCAATTTATTCAGAGAATGCAGAGAAGTGATTAAATATTCCACACTTGATCAATATTTTAAATTTGTTTTTTCAGAAATGTTTTTATCCCATTTCCATTTCATTTTATCTCCTTTTGTGGCCAGTGTAAGCCACTGCCTAGATGGTGGGTAACTAAAAATCACAGGTTGGTCTTTGAAGATGGTTACTATAGAAAAACAATATAATGCAGAAATAAGTTGAACTTCATGTTTGGAATCGGATACAATGCTGGGAGGGGAGGTAATTGCTAACTTGAGGTACTTCTCAAAGCCCAATAGAAAGGCCACGACCCCCTCCAAAAAAAACAAAAAAAAATCTACTATAAGTGAAAATACTCCCACTGAGCCTTAACTCTCCAAGACAAATTATGCCCAGAGGGAATGTTCCACCAGCCTGTCTTAAACTGAAAGCTGTCACAGTTAATAGGCATCAGCATCTTCTTCAAGTTTATCGGCCCCACACAACAAGAGTGTTATAATGTCTATACCAACAAGGACATGAGCTGTAATGGTACTTAATATCAACATTGAGACTACAATTACAATCAGATTTGAGAGTTAATGCAACCCCTAGCCTGCTTGATGTGTTTCTTTTCAATAAAGAGCCACCAAGAACGGGAAGGGTGTGTGCACAATGGATGCAATAGAAACCTATTGCTCCTGTGGAGAAGACAGTAAATATATTTGTCTCCGTTTTTTTACAAAAGCTGGTCTCTGCCAAACTGCGCTTACAGCCCATGCAAGAGTAATCCTGGATAGAAGCCACATGTGACCACGAACTGAGCTGTTACGCAGCTTTCTCAAAGGGCACAAGAGCCTGAATAAAAGATATTCCCTGCTTTATGAAATAAACTTTCCTAGTTTACATTGCCAACATTGCCTTCTCTTTTTCATTTGAAGAGTTCCTCTGTAATACCCACTTTTGTATTATGAAGCGTTGATACCACCAACTGATGAATATTACACAGAATAATGCTAAAGCAAGGGAATAGAAGTGTTTCTTTATCTCCAAGGGTGCAAATTCAATACTTGTCCAATAAATACAGACCTTCGTTCACCTCTTAATATATAAACTGCCACATTACACTAATTATAGAATTGTTAATCCACAGCGGTGAAAAAGCTTTGCAAACCCCTACTTAAGGATTAAGGGAGAGACTAATCTGCCAGGCACACTTGCAATGTTCTCCATGAATTGTAAGTGGGAGGACTCTCTCAGGAATATCCATTCACTGGCTCCAGCTGGCTGAACTCAAGACCAGTCCTCCCACACTCACGTACATGGAGATCAAATACCACAAAGGCCACACTGGACTATTTGGTTAAAGAGAGAGTGAGAGAGAGAGAGAGAATACGAGTGTCGCAAACCCTTAGCTGTTTAAACATGAGGTATACTCTGCCCCACTGTATCGGAAACATGTATTTAATAAGCCATGAGCTGTCACAAACCAAGCCAATGCACACACTCATTATTTTGTTTCCAGGTAAACACTTGTGGCTTCCAATCTGATCTAGATTTTGCCAATAACTTGTATTAAGCACCGAATTGCCAGTTCTGATGAAAGGCTGCTTATACGAAACATAAACTCTGCTCATCTCACTGTAGCCACCGCCTGAACCACTGAGCAAGATTTTAGTTTTTTTTTCAAAGCAAACAGTAATTGTATCTTTGATGCATTGCAACACATTTACCATTCTAGATTTATGGCAAAGAAAATAATTATTGGGCATTTTGTGTCTTCCTCTACAAAGATAAATAGGAAGTATATGTATAAACCCACTGCCATTTCCTAATACCCCATTACAGGTTTTCCATCTGATTCATACGCACATGCGTCCTCATTTATTACACTTATTTTGTTATATATCTAGAAGTTCTTATTGATGCTTTTAACTATCTCATTATTTACCCTCCATTACTACAAATCACTTCATCATCCATTCATCATAAATCCAAAATGTTCCTAATCCCAGGCTTTACTTTTTTTTTGACATTTTTAAGATTTTTCCGTAAATTTTATTTCACGGTAATCTATTGTTGGATCAGTAAAACTGCTGCATTTTGTGCCTTGCATGAGTGAACATTTGTTACAACTCATTTGTTTTTTGTTTTTTAATTGTACCCATTTCCTGTCTTCCATCTTAAGACGTTGATGTGGTTTCTCAATCAACCACAGCCACACCTTCATAGTTTCTTTTGTTTAAATTGCAAACCTGCTTTCAATTTGAACAATATCGCTTGCAAAATGTTATTGCTTTACTATGACGCTTTGCAACAAAATTATTCATCCCTCTTTTGTGTATGAACTAAAAGCTCTGTTCGTAGATCCTTGTCATGCTGATCTGGACATCTGCCTCATACTTGTTGCAGAAATTCATTCTCTAACTTGTCAGTGTTAATTTAATTCACATTTTCAGTTCGTAGATTAAAATCCCTCTACTACTATTCAGCAGCCTATAAACAATTCCACCAAATCTTTCCTGCCCTCTGCTGTTTTTTAACTCAACCCAAACTGATTCTATTTTATACACTAATCTGCTGAACCAAAATCTTTTCCAAGGACTGTATCAATGGCAATGCTTCCATATTTGCCTGGCCTTCTGAAATGTTGAATAGTGTGAATATCAACAAGCAGCATAAAGCACGAGATTAAGCAAACACAATGAGATCAGACAACCTTCCAGTTGTAGTACTATTACTTCAGCTCCAGAACTAGGTAAGATCCTAAAGGACACAAAGTGTTGGAGTAACTCAGCAGACCATTCTGCCATCATTGAGAACATAAATAGCTGACATTTCGGGTTGAGACCCGCTCTTCAAGCTGATCCAAGCAGAACACGAGTTCTTCTGGTTTGCGGAAGGCGTCACTCTGGCAATGAAGGATGCCCAGGACAGACAGATCAGTATGTGAATGGAAGGGGAGTGAAAATAGCAGCAGCTCATAATGCTAACGGTAGGTACTCGGGAAATCCGGTAACTCGTGACTCTTTTTCAAAACTGTGAAAAATGTCCACGAGTAAAAAAATAGCCGTGATGAAAAAAATAGTTAATTTTCACTCGTACGAGTCGCTACGAGACATCCACGATCTCCTACGGACCCGCTACGGACATTCTCCGAGTTCGAATCAGGGGAAAACTCGGGAGAACTCTTAAATTACCTCGTACAGTGAGGCAGGCCCTTAAAACAGAAATCAATTGGCATCAAGGAGGAAAAAGCTCCAGCAATTGAAGTCACACTATGTACAAAGGAACACAGTTTTGGTCATTGGAGGTTGATCATTCAAGCGCTACAGTATCGTTGTGCGAGTTACTGCGAAGTGGTCCAGGCCAAAACTATCTTCACTGTTTCATTAATAATCTTCATTACATCTCAAGATCAAAAGTGAGAATATTCACTGATGATTGCACAACATTCAATTTCACTTACAATTCCTCAGTATATGGAGCAGCCTATGCTGAAATGTAACTAGATCTAAACAACATTCAGACGAGGGCTGTTAAGAGGTAAGTAACATCAATGGCAGTCACAGACGAAGGGGCTGGAGAATGGTCTCAGCCCGAAGTTCCATCTGACCATTCCCTGCTCGGATGCTGCCAGACCTGCTGAATTCCTCCAACACTTTCCGGCAAGAGGGAGTTTCAGCACCACTCCTGACACTCAATGGCAATATCACTGGGTCTCCCCCACCGTGAATATCCAGGAGTCTTCACTGAACAGACACTCAATGGAAAGAGCAGGAAGGAACTGCAGATGCTGGTTTACACTGGAGAGACACACAAAAAGCTGGAGTAACTCAGCGGGTCAGGCAGCATCTCTGGAGAAAAGGAATAGGTGATGGATGTTTTGGGTCGAGACGCTTCTTGAGGCCGTGAACTGAATGAGTTACAAACACTGTGGCTATAAACAGCTGTCGAGAAGTTGGCCATCCTATGCCAAATGACTCACCTCCTGGCTTCCCAAAAGGCTTTTCATCATCGCCAAGGAGCAAGTCGTGAGTCAAATAGAAAACACACTGCCTGGTCAAGTGCAACTCCCATGAAGCTCAACAATATCCGCAGCATATAGGGATGGCCAATAAACATAAATCCTCAAAAAAACAAATAAATTCAAAACAAACTTTGTTCCCAGACTGTCACCCTGCAGCTGTGTTTCTGCGAAGGCAATTAAATAATTCATATTTACCACTATTTAAGGGGGTAATTCAATCATTAACTGAAAAATAACTTTCATATTACTTGACTGGGCAGAGCTTTCTATTTCTATGCTGATGTGATTGTATTTACTGTCAGCCAACAAAATAATTTCAATACTTATGAGGACCCCTGTCTCATCAGTTCTGTGCCATGATTACAGATTTAAGCCTGTTGTGGATGCATTAACGTATCCAAAGAGTTCTGTGGTCCGATGAAGTACGAACTTGAATTTCAACCACACCTTTCATGACCTTGGGGCATCCCTGTGAGCTTTATAACCAACTAGGTAATGCCAAATGCAGGGTGTGTTAAATCAGCTTGCCAGCACTCTTGCATGGGAACACAATGGAAGTGAACTAAAGAAGGTAACACAGCAGCAGAGCTGTTGCCTTTCAGCTCCAGAGACCCAGGGCTGGACCCCGACTACGGGTGCTGTCTGTATGAAGTTTATACGTTCTGCCCAGGTTTTCTGCATGAGCTCCAGCTTTCTCCCACACTCCAAAGAGGTTTGTAGGCTAATTAGCTTTGTAAAATTGTCGCTAGTGTGCAGGGTAGTGCTTGTGTGGGATGGGGGGGGGGGGGGTGGGGGGGGGGCAGATGAATCGCTGGTCGGCGCGGACCCGGTTGGCCGAAGGGCCTGTTTCCCTGCTGTATCTCTTTTTTAAAAGGTGTGCAATTATATGACTTCATGTTATGAGAGCCTTTTGAGTCTGCAGCCCTATTATCACCCTCAAAAATGAACGTGCCTTACACTGTCAATGTAAATTCATAAAGTCATGTGATGGGAGGATTCAGATACAGATTCAGATTCAGAAAACTTTATTGTCTGTCGTAACAGAAAATCTTCTTTGACGTGGCTCAACATACAAACAGGGCAATGTACTGATAAGCAGTCATACAACACAGATTTCTGCGAGCACACACAGTGTGTATGCCATGCAATTCGCCACTGACTTAGCACCAGCTCCGTTAAACAGCAATCCAGTTAGTCCCACTCCCCCGCTTTATTCCCTATCATAAGAGCATTAGAAATAAAAAGAGTCGTGGGCCATATGGCACCTCAAGTCTGCACTGCTCTTCAATACGATTATGACTGATCTGATCATTGGCCTCAACTCCTCTTTCCTGCCTGTTTCACAAAACCCGCAAATGTTTTCAAGCCTTTGAGAAACGTGAACACAATGCCTGCTCTCATCCATCAGCTGCCTTCAACTCAAGAAGTAAAATCTGGAACCACCAATTGCAAAAAAACTGTTCTGTGCTCCCTGGCTCATTTCACTCAGTGAGCTGTGATTGGTGTTTTGCTGACTGACATCCTCATTTGATTTCACAAAAGGTTAAAAAAAAATCCTCTCAGTGGTACTAAAATACACAGATGGAGCGAGTAGCTGCCAATTAACTGTTTACTTGTTGCTTAGTGACATAGCACCCAAAGTAGCAACATAACTGAACTCATTTCAAATTTGTAGGCAGCCCCAAATATCAAAATGAAGCGATTGCTGGCTTTCCGAGCCACTGATCAAAGCCCAAATTCGTCTTTCTGACAGTTTTACCATCACTGACTCGGATAATAGCGAAGGTGCAGGAAAAGAAATCAGAGGCTGTCACAGCGAAGCGCGGAGATTGAGGCAACAAGCTTCAACTATTTTTTTAAATCCTAAGCAAACCAGTTGCATTGAACATTAGAGCAGCACATTCGCACAATGGATGTGGATCCTCACAAGGTAAGCTTCCATATCCCTCAGAAATATAAAGTGGAATGAAGAAAAAGTCCGCGGTTGTGGCATCTATTTCAATCAAACAAATCCTCTTTACTAATTTTTCATAATTTCTTTGCTCGGGTTAGTGGCTTATGCCACGGTTTTATTGGTACCAGTCCTGTGCAATCAAGTAATTCCTCTCTACCAAGGTAGTGATTGTTGGCAGGATTCCTCATAGCAGATGCGTTCTCTATTATGTCCACTCCAAAATCTAGCGCAACGTTAACGAGCACCTCACAACAAGCATAATCTTCACCAAGAATTCATACCTCAGCACCCATCTGCTTGTTTGCCAAGTAGCACAAAAATCCATGTCCACTTGTACATTTTAAAATCATGGATAACCTCAAGGCTCTGGAGAAATTTCAACAATGTCACCTCTGCTAAATCCTCTGAAGCAGTTTGCAGGATGGGCAAACAATGTCAATGTCCTCTTTCAGACCACCATCCCCAGTAGCAATGAGTGATCAAATCACTACCATGCCAACACCCGACTTACCGCTCAGAAACTCTCCTCCGAATTTTGCCACAAGAATGGATTTTCAGAAGAACAAAGAAAATGCTTCACAAAGATTGTGTAGAAAGGTAATGTCCTTTATTGAAATGGGAATTTCCTGCCAGTAAACTACTCAAATTGCCCATGGATGATGTTGAAAGATATGGGCATGAAAGATGAGAAACACAAACACACACACCCCAGCGCTAATGCAACTTTGTTCGGTTGTGCCCCATTAGGGATTGGATCTCAACCTATACTTGAAACAATTTTTTGTACTCTGATCCATTTAAGCTTCAAAGACAGACACAGTGCTGAAGTAACTCAGCGGGTCAGGCAGCATCTCTGGAAAACTTAGATAGATGATGTTTTGAAGCAGGGTCCGAGACTGAAAATGTCACCTATCCATGTTCTCCAGAGATGCTGTCTAGTCCGCTGAGTTACTCTACCACCGTCCCTTTTTGTATATACCAGCGCCTACTTTTTTTTGTATAAGGCTCAAAGACATTCACTTTCTGCCCACTGTAGTAATTCAAAACATCTTAAAAGGGGGGAAAACATATGTTAATAAAATTATACTAAAGTGAGGAGTGAAATATATATTCCCATCAAGACCAGTAGGTTCAATTAGATTTATTGCTTCTATATCCTATCCTCTGCACCTTTTTATGCCAATTTAATACATTTTGTTCCTATCATTCGTATCTTGCACTGAGTAGACAATAGACAATAGGTGTAGGAGTAGGCCATTTGGCCCTTCGAGCCAGCATCATTATACTATCCCACAGCTGTGAAAATGTGCAGAACCACAAAATACCGTTGGCACCACGACCTCAGAATGGAAACTTTTTTCCCCTTAAATACATGGCTTTGATTTGAGAGTGGAAATAGCCACTGTAGGGTTAAACGGTATGACACTACTTGGAAAAGAATCAAGCTGATATCTGGAAAGTCGAATAAACTGGGCAACTGTATAAACCATTATTCACGGAGCTATTCAGGTTGAAGGAATGCAGAGAGGTTTTGCAAAGCCATTATGTTAAAATGCACAATGTGATTGTAGAATGCATGATGACATCATGCCTTGCGCAGCCAACGTCACTGGAAGGATTCTATCTCAGTTTGTCAGGTGTGCAATTCAAGCCATGAATCAAGTGAATGCAACAGAGAGAAGAAGCAACATCGGATATTTAAACAGCCTTCAGGAATGCTTGCTTCCCCAATGTGAACCTACACGTCCGTCCATCCACCCACCAGGAAGCGAAATGGAAACCAGTCTGCTTCAGCCAAGTGGTTTAAAATGTAAGGCAGTGTTAGCAGTATTTTTTTTTTAATGGCTTAATGAAAGGGAAATATGAATCCATTCATTGAACCACAGGAATGATCTAACAGTCAATGAATGAGCAAAGCGCACTCGCCCCAGAGACAGGAAAGATTTGCATGAGGTGCTAATCAGTAAATCTCTACAATTATAAATAGATAAATGCCTAACTTTCCCACTACACTAGATCAATTGCCTGTGAAAGAAAAAGTGTAGAGATGCCCACAGATTTATGCTACGTTCACAAGCATGGACTACTGAATAAATCCAAAGCTTCAATGGGCAGTAGACAGGAGTGTTACAACTGCTTTCTTGATATATAACTGCCGTTCAGTGAAGTTTTTCCCTGGGTCTGTAATCTACTGCCAAGCACAGCATAACAATAACAGAACCTGCAGCAGACGTTTTAAATTTTACAAGTTAACTGCTACATTCTCAGAAATGGTGTCGATGATGTTATCACAACTTTGGAATTGTAAAACCAGGACAAAGTAAAAGCGGCACTCAATGTCAGTAACAAAGTTGGAGACTATGACAATAGATCGAAACATGGGCCAAATATAACAGTCTGTGATCAGAAATCCATGGCTTCCGTCAGCTTGTGCACTTTAACATTGAAAGGCATCAGAATATGGATGAGTTTGTTTCCATCATGAGCAATTTCTCACTGGAATGTGTCTCCAAGACAAAACAAACATTGTATGCAGGGCTGTATGGCAAGATCACAATGCTTATTCCTGGAATGCGAATAGTCCAGCCCAGATTACCATTGTACAAAACATGAAACCAAAGGAAACATTCATGATCTCAAGAAAGGCTGAAGCCAAAAGTACTGAATTTAAGAGTTGTTTAAGAAAGAACTGCAGATGCTGGAAAAATCGAAGGTAGACATAAATGCTGGAGAAACTCAGTGGGTGAGGCAGCATCAATGGAGCGAAGGGAACGACGTTAAGAGTTGGGATTATCATTTTAACTTCTTGGGAAACAAGGAATAAGGGAATAGTGCAAGAAAGTATTTAATGTTCAAGATTAGTCACAAGCCTATGGAATGGAAGTGGCAACTGAATGACCTGCTCCTGCCCCTCCTTCTTACGTTCCATGTTCCACAAACTACCGCCATCTTTCCCCATCTCCACCGATTTCCAATTAGTGCAGTAAGGTTTTGCACCGGAAACGCTCTCAAATTTACCTTGGTTTCCTCGACTGATTTAACACAATGCTAGTATATTGGTCAAAATGTTGTAGTCTGCACAACTTCCACCAGAATCCCAATTAAACGGAGAAACCACCTCTTTTTATGTTTCACCTGCTCCTGCAGCAAAGCCTCTGAGCCCACCTGCCTGTCAAAGACAGAACTTGCTTCAAGTTCACATGCTCTCTACCACTTGTACACCACGTCATCATACATAGATCGACATGAATCAATAACCTCGACCCTAGGCTTTTCCATGTGCTTTCCAGTTAATTCTGAGTGATTTAGAATGGTGTATTTTTAATAGTTGTGACAAAGGTTACTGGCATCACATAATTCCTTGTGGCTTGGGAATGATATGTGACACTTAACTTCTAAGGCCTTCAGAATTAGATGTGAAAGAAAATAGGATGAGGGAATACTGATAACACATTTAAGTGAGTTTATTGTCATGTGTCCCTGATAGGACAATGAAATTCTTGCTTTGCTTCAGCACACAGAACATAGTAGGCATTTACTACAAAACAGATCAATGTGTCCATATACTATAATATAAATATATACACACATGAATAATAAAATGATAAAGTGCAAATAACAGATAATTGGTTATTAATAATCAAAGTTTTGTCCGAGCCAGGTTTAATAGCCTGATGGCTGTGGGGAAGTAGCTATTCCTGAACCTGGTTGTTGCAGTCTTCAGGCTCCTGTACCTTCTACCTGAAGGTAGCAGGGAGATGAGTGTGTGGCCAGGATGTTGTGGGTCTTTGATGATACTGGCAGCCTTTTTAAGGCAGCGACTGCGATAAATCCCCTCTGTTTTATATCCTGCCACCAAAATACTGTGCCCAGGATGCATATAATTCCTTTGCTTTGGAACAAATGGCCTGAATGGCTTCACTTAACCGCACAAGAATCAAAGATGAAAACATTATTTCACAGATCCTGAAAACTTAAAAACACCTTGTTTTACAGCCACCAAATTTCTTTCTACTGAAAAACAAACTGCTCGAGGAACTAAGCAGGTCAAACAGCATCTGTGAAGGGAAATGGACAGATGACATTTTGGATCAAGTCCTTCTTCAGTCTGAAGGGTTCTGTTTGTTGTTCATCCTCCAGCAGTTTCTTTTTTTGCACATCCTTCAGGAGTATGTTTTTGCTCAGGATTTCAGCATCTATAGTCTCATGTGTCTCCATTTATCTGGTAAACTCACACTGAAACCTAACAGCAACATGATGTAAACGTTTTAAGATTCTTTCAAAGCTTTCTCTTCAGTCATCTGTTCTTACTCTGGTCTCCTTAACTCATGAAAGGTTGAATGTATTTATATTTCCTTCTGTTGGACTTCTTGGCACTTTGCTGGTACAGGTGCACAACCTTTTATCCGAAAGCCTTGGGACCAGACACTTTTCGTAATTCGGAATTTTTCGGCTTTCGGAATGGAAGATTTTTAGCGTAGATTTTAACGGCTGGCTCAGTGGTAGAGTGCTCGGCTCATATCCGCAAGGTCGCGAGTTTGCGCCTCGATCCCGGCAGTTACTCGATCGCGAGTTTGAGTCTTCAATGTAGTTTTTTCTTGCAGAATAGGAGAGAATAGGGAGGGTTAGGCTGGGATCATTCTCTGCGAGATGATCTTAGTGCGGGAGACAAGTGTAGGAGAGGTGTACTGACTGTGTGGGCAGAACTTTGGAAGTGATTGCCCACCATTCTCAAAAGCCGCTGTGTCTCCCTGTCCCTCTAATCCGCTCCCCGATGGGCCGCTACGGCGACAAGCGGCAGTTCGCCCACAGCCCGAGCTGCGTCACCCCAAGAACAAGACGTACCTTGCACACCATCAGCTTCTGCCCCTACGGGGAGCGTGTTCCTCTGGAGTTGGAGCGGGGTTGGGCTGGAGTTGCTGATCTGGGATCTCCGTGCTTGCAGTGGGCCTATCACCTCAGAGGGCGGTGGAGGCCGGTTCTCTGGAATACTTTCAAGAGAGAGCTAGATAGGGCTCTTAAAGATAGCGGAGTCAGGGGATATGGGGAGAAGGAACAGGGTACTGATTGGGGATGATCACATTGAATGGCGATGCTGGCTCGAAGGGGCAAATGGCCTACTCCTGCACCAATTGTCTACTGTCTATTGTATCACCATGAAAGTAATGATAAAGTCAAGGAGTTGTACAATATAGAAACTGGTCCTTCGGCCCACTGCATCATTACTTACCATCATGCACATCTACGCTAATCCCACTTGCATGCATTAATTCCATATCATTCTGTGCTTGCTCTTTCAAGTACTTGCCCAGATGCTTCCTAAATGTTTAAGAAGGAACTGCAGATGCTGGTTTAAACTGAAGATAGACACAAAAAGCTGGAGTAACTCAGCGGGACAGGCAGCATCTCTGGAGAGAAGGAATGGATGGCGTTTCGGGTCTGAAGAATGGTATCGACCCGAAACGTCACCCATTCCTTCTCTGCAGAGAAACTGCCTGTCCTAAATGCTTCCTAAATGCTGTTACTGTTCCTGCTCCACCACCTCATTTAGAAGCTCATTTAAAATACCAACCTGCAAAACTGAGTATCAAATTTAATGTATCCCTCAGTACTCCTTTCAACCCCTACCCTCCAGACACTGACTATCCATCCGATCTATGCCTCTCATCATTTTATACACATATTAATTTGTACATAAGTAATAAATCAAGCATCATTATACTGAAGAAAAATAATCAAAAACAAATTAGCTGGCCATTTTTTTCTATTACTATTTGCGGGATCTTGCTGTGCAGAAATTGCCTGACAGTACCTTCCAAAGCGACAGTTTTAAGTAATTAGCATTTTGGGACACACTGATAAAATTAAAAATCGTAAAATACAACTGCACACTTTCTCAAGTCACAGCTGGAATATAGAACACACTTAATATTAAACTTTGGAATGTACAGTTGCCAAATGTGGTTAATGCAGCAGTCTTCACAACTTACTAACATCCATCAACATTAGGTTGGGTCAGCGAGTGCGATGAAGCACACAATACCTGCAATTATTTTAAAATAATCTAGAATCACCTGTGATAGATGAGGATTCTGTAGCATTTAACTGTGCAAAAAAACCTAAGGCACATAATAAGATGTGACCATACAAAAGGTATAGAATAACATCTGCCATCCACTAAACATACCTGAAAGCTAGTTTCTAATTTTCCTTAAAGACAAGTTGGCAGAGATGCAAGCTTAACATTTTGTAGAAAAATAAACTGGGCATCGGGGGCACAAGTGAACAGAATAAGCAACAACTTCACACCTCTTCAACTGAACCCATTACAATTGACAGTGCAAGCAATATGAAGGAATTATCCGATAAAAACGAATTCAGCAGAAAATAAGATACAAAAAGATAGATACTAAAAAGCAAAATAAAGATTAGATTAAGAGAAGGTTTAAAGAGATAGGAAGGAAAGGGACAAAGAAAATGACTGGAAATGGTAATTTTTAAAGCATTCAATATGTAGACTGAAGGTGTAGAGAGTGAAGAGGCTTCAAATTTCACTGTGTATGAAGGAACGGCAGATGCTGGTTTATACTGAAGGTAGGCAAATTGTTGAAGTAGTTCAGCGGATCAGGCAGCATCTCTGGAGATCTGTAGTTGGTTTATTTTATCCACTTAATGCCTTTCAAACTCATCACCGGGCAATCAAACCTATGAACTAACTTAGTTCACCCAGAGAGTTATGAATTTGTGGAATTCTCTGCCACAGAAGGCAGTGGAGGCCAATTCACTGGATGAATTTAAAATATGTTTAGCTAGAACTCTGGGGCTAGCGGAATCAAGGGATGCGGGGAGAAGGCAGGCACGGGTTACTGATTGCGGATGATCACAATGACTGGCAGTGCAGGCTCGAAGGGCCAAATGGTCTCCCCTGCACTTATTTTCTATGTTTTTATGTTTATATTTCCCTGCACAAGCACTCTGAGAATAATTTAGATTTTATTTTTCTTTATGACTTGGTTTCAGCTGTGAGAGGTGAGAAATCTGTAAATAAGAAGCAGGACAAAGCCCTTGACTAAGTGTTCAACCCTCATCAAGAAATTAATTAAACAATAGCTATGTCAGCTGTTTTAACGGCAATCCTTTGTGTGTGATTCACCATTATCTCTTTGATTTGTCCCGATCAAAAGCTTGTTATATTGAGGTCTAATGCTGGCTTTGTATGCAAGATAGCTATTATTCTGACCCAGTACACGTGTTTCTAAGGCAACATGCAAGGTCTACAGGGTAGGCAAGCGCATTAACTCATCCAGGTACAAACACTTCAGTAAGCTAATAAAAGGCAGCATCCACCAACAGACTTGCGTATTGGACTGTGAAAACATGCTCATGATGAAGGCATTTTCCAAGTGTTTAAGACAAACTCTGTGTTAGCTTAAAATCTATCTGCACTGTTATATTTTCCCAAGTTTCCTTACTTACATATAATTTTAATACATAAATAAATTCACACTATAATTTTTAGCATAAATTTGGCATTAAAACACTTTCCAACATTCGCAAGTCTATGAAAGACATATAAAACGCAGGCTCTTTGCTTGCTGCAAGCTATTGGTGTTCACAATATGCGTGTGGTTTTGATGAAAGCAGGTTCGCCAATGGGAGCTAAAATCAAGTTGAGTTGGAAAGGCCATTTAATAATCCTTGTCAATTATTTTCACTTTGAATTAGATATTTATTTTATTTTGGACTGTTCCAATTATCATTATTTTGTCCATAAACATATGTGGTTTTATTTTTCTAATAAATCAGAGAAGAAAACAACTTCTATTTTTATGCCACTGGGCATCCAAAGAGATGGTATTAAAAAAACAATGAAATGCACTGTCACTATTTGAAATTACAGTATTTGACCATACTTTACTAGAGAAAAACAAAAATACTCAAATGCTGCAAATTTAATATAAAAATAAAAAATGCTGGAAATATTTAAGTCAGGGGAGAGAAACAAGGTTAACATTTCCTTTTGAAAAGATTTTCATCAGAAATAGCACAAATTAGAAATTGAACCGGGAAAGGAGAGAAGAGAGTAAAAAGTAAATGTCTGTGATCGTACCAGATTAATTGACACACATTTTGTGTAATGTTAGCTAAGAGGTGATGAAGGCATGTTATGTGCAGCTGGTCTGTCTGACGATGTATTGGGAGCTGAACAAGAATGGAGAAAATAAATGTGCTGGAACTGTCTCATACAAAACCCTGTGGTTGTCGGGAATATGAGATACACAAGAGTCAGGTGATAATCGTGGTGTCGTTTGGCAATTGACCTACTTCACAGAAGTTGAACACCAGTTCTCTGGCGCCTTCTCATCTCTCCTTCTGGAGCATGGCCCGCAACAGTGAACATCTGGCCAGTGTCTCACAGTCCTCAATTCCTCTGAAGGTCCTCCAAACATGCCCAGACCACTTCTACCTCCTCCCCAAGATGCACAACTACCTGATCTACAGAGTGCTTCCAGCAGTCTTTTTTATTTCAGAGGTTCAACAACCGCAGTGTTCCATTAACTCACAGTTCTGGCACTTTATTCCTCTTGTTCTCATTTACTCTCTTCTAGTTACATCTCTTGAAGTCAGTTCAACATTCCACACTTTGTCAACCAGCATGACTGCCATTTGTCTCATTCAAACGCTGTCGGTTCCACCTCTGAAAATAACTTTTTCCATCACCTCTCCTTTCTCTACAACTTTGTCTACTGTCTATTGTATCACCATGAAACTACTCTAATGATAAAGTCAAGGAGTTGTACAATATAGAAACTGGTCCTTCGGCCCACTGCATCATTACTTACCATCATGCACATCTACGCTAATCCCACTTGCATGCATTAATTCCATATCATTCTGTGCTTGCTCTTTCAAGTACTTGCCCAGATGCTTCCTAAATGTTTAAGAAGGAACTGCAGTTTCATTTCCAACTTTTCCTCATCCTGATGAAAAATTGTTGACTTAAAAGGTTAACATAGACACTGCGTAATCTCCTGACTATTTCGTTTTTTAAACTTAGGAATTATTTTATTGGCTGTGAAATCAGAAATTATAAAATAAATCGGGCCTCTTCCCGCCCCCCCCCATCCCTGCATCAGTCTGAAGAAGGGTCGACCCAAAACATTGCCTATTCCTTCGCTCCATAGGTGGTGCCTCACCCGCTGAGTTTCTCCAGCACTTTTGTCTAAAATCAATATCCATATATCTTTCATTTGTCTATTTACTCAAGCAAATGGAACAGTTCATAATGAAACGTAGATTTGTAAATTTGTATTTATAGACCAGCTAACATTTTGTTCAAAAATACATTAAAATAGATAGTAACTTACTTTGATTTATGAAATGCAGTATGCAGTACTACAGAATTGCCCAAGTGATTGAGGGACCACTATTGTTTAGAGACCAGATCTAAAGCCATTCCATCAGAACTAAAAGGGTCATGTGTTTATTTATTCATGTGTGTGTATATATTTATATCATGGTATATGGACACACTTATCTGTTTTTGTAGTAAATGCCTACTATGTTCTGTGTGCTGAAGCAAAGCAAGAATTTCATTGTCCTATACAGGGACACATGACAATAAACTCACTTGAACTTGAACTTGGGTCAGCATCAACCATTTAAACAGACTGAATCTCAGTCTATCTCACCTGAGAACATGGCCTCCAGTCAGAAAATGGGGCTTCAATACTGTGCTTAAATATCAGCTTCAATTGCCTATTCAAGTTCGAGAAGATTATCCCAATGGTATTAATAACATGTTGCCTGTTGTTATGGTCCAACACAGGTACGAGACGTTCCTTTTAGGTATCATTTCCCTTACTTGGCAGGTTGATGGCAGCAGTGTACTAACCTGCAATTGTGTGTGTGCGAGAAAGCCATGGAGTGAAAAAATATTTTTGAGGGAGCAAGGCTGTGTGTTTGCAAGAGCATATGTTGGTAAGAATCTCTCAGATTCTTGTTTAGCCTAACTACATCATGTCATTACTGATTATATCCTAATTCCTGTGTCATGGCAAACTTCAGTATGTGAAATGAAGATAGTAGGCATTACGATGGCATTTTTGAACGGTGTCCACAACTGAAAGTGATCCCCGAAGATGGAAATGGTTATCTAGTCAATTCAAATCAAATGTGAACCAGCTTGCTACAATTGGCAGAGGAATGCAATGAAGAACTGCATGCGATTGGCTTCCAAAACAGATTTCAACTGGACTCCAGGATATTATTCTGTTGTATCTATCCCACAGATCCCTAGGCAGCAGGCTAAAAAAAGAGCAGCACTCAAGCAAGAGTAGAATCTGTAATTCATTGAATGGAACAGAAAGTCCCTGGAGGCTAGAACAAAATAATAATTCAGGCCCTCTAATTTTAATTCCGTTCCCAAATCATCTGTTGATGCTTTTTCAAAAATCTGTGTTTCTTTACAAAATGATAAATACATGGGCTAATAATTGAACATCATGTTCAAGTATCTGAGTTGCCCTCAATTGGTAATCCACACCTGCTTCACTTCTGGGAAGGCCCATTTAATACCATAACCAGGATCAAACTGGTCATGGATAAAACTAGGGAATAATGGGAGATGGAAAGGATGGGATTCACTGTCATGAATTTAAAGTCACCTCAACCGACTTCACAGCTGACAAACATGTGCTGTTGAATAGATTTTTACGTTGGAGTTTTTATTCAGTGGGAATAGACAGTGATCCTTGTGACTCAGATTTGCTTGGCTTGTGACTCTCGCTTAGTGGCTGATTCATCTTCCAGAAACTTCTCAATCTACCCCCTCATCAACCCCCCCAATGTCTTTATGCAATCCCTAAAGTTCAACTAATGATTCTGTGTGAAGGGGCTAACATTGTGATGTTCAAGTCTGAACGTTCCTTGAACCTATTCTGATGCAGAAAGAGGAAATAAAGAGATTATGGTTGATCTTTATATAACACTGGTTTGGCCACAATCAGAGCATAGAGCTAAATTCCAGCCACTAAGTGTTTGAAGGATCTGCAGGCCAGTAGGATGTAGGAACTGTTGGAAAGGGAATAACTCCAGGACTGGGGGATTTAAATAGACAATAGACAATAGACAATAGGTGCATGAGTAGGCCATTTGCCCCTTCGAGCCAGCACCGCCATGGCTGATCATCCCCAATCAGTACCCCGTTCCTGCCTTCTCCCCATATCCCCTGACTGCGCTAATTTTAAAAGATAAAGACAGAGTAGGGAAACTAAGATTTTTCTCCATGGAGCATAGATTATAAATACATTTATTTAATCAAAGTATACAAAATTTTGACAGGTTTAGAGAAGGAAATAGAGCACGTTGTTTGCTTGGTGGAAGGGTTGAAAAACAAGTGGGGATACAGATTTAATATGCAGGTGGTTTAGGGAAAATAAAAGGAAATCGTTTATTTTATGCAGTATGATCTGGAAGGCGATCCTTAGACTGTGTTGATGGCAGACTCAATTATACTTTTTAGAAAATAACTGAATAAATATGTGTAGGTAAATATGAGGAGGGCTGGTGAGAAAGAACACTGAATAATAACTGGATTGCTCTACATTCAGCACAAACCCATTGGATTGAATGGCCTCCTCTGTGTATCACCAATTGGATTTGCTCATTTGTCAAGTTCTTTGGCCTCAATTTCCAATTTAACTTAAAGACTGGTTTAGCTGCGGCATTAATAGGAAAAACGGACAATACTTTCATTGCCACTATTGAATACATACATCAATCCCTTCTTTCAAACAAATATGCCACACATAGGTCAATATTCCAACAAGAACTTACAGTCAAAGATTTTGAACTTACTTTTTCAAGGGTTCAATGGTTGTTTTCTGAATCTGATTGACCTGGTAAAGAAACATTTTGCATAAATATGCTGAGCACTGAAAGGAAGTATAAGTTAAGAGCGAAGGCTGCATGCAAAAACGAAGATAACAAAAGCATGTGAGCAGTTCCACTGTTCCAAGATGCAAGTCATTTTCATACAATTTACACAGGGTTCCATTTTTAATTTCTTATTTTCACTAGTTCTACAGGGTTCCATTACGTTCTGGGACTCACATCCAACATCTTTTCAACAGAAATGAAAGCCTTTAATTGATAGACAAATGCAGACACTAGATATCTCTACTTATGTTGGAATGGGGGGTGGGGAATAATTTTGCCATTGCTCGGCAGGCAAGTAAAATGTCATTCTTTCCATATTATTAATAAAATGCCTATCAAAAACTACGAATTACACAATGGAATCTTACATCAGAGGTGGCATTCGGCATGCTGCGCCTCTACCAGTTCTTTGACTAGGCGTACATATCATTGTTGTTCCATTGCACTCTCTTGTCTGCAACTCTTCCTTAGTTATCCAATTTCACTTTGAAAGTTGAAATACATCCATTTCCATTACCCTTTCATGAAGTCTTGATTCTTGTTGCATCAAAGGATTCTTATCTGATTATCTTTGCCTTGTTTTTGCTAATCTTATGGTGAGTCTAACGGTAACCAACTCTCCTACCAGTGTCCCTCTACCCAAATCCAAGGACATCTCTACTGTCTCTCTCCATGGGGTTTCCACACTGTATGAAAGATGTTGGCAAACAGAGACACAATAGCCCAATCTACTGCTTGGAATGAAGAAACACAACTAAAAAGACTTGAACTGTGGCACAAAGGGGATTGTGATAAAGGAGTTTATAATTCTGAAAAAATAGTGTCACAAGATTTAGCCCAGAGCAAACAATTTAAAAGTCGACCAAAACTCCCATCATTTTTTTCATAATCAAAGTGCACGGCTACTTCATGGGGCATTAAAATTCACCTCTTGTCCGACTCAAGTTACATGTAGTTAAACTCCAGAGTATTGATGATTCACTTGTACATTTATAATAATTTTCACCTGTGCAAACTCATTGATCGCCCAATTCTGGATTTCCCAAATTACTCAAGTAGTATTATCAACTTCGAGTTGCCAATCCAACACCATAACATTAGATTTCCACTCCGCACGACAGTGAAGGTATAATCTCTGTTACTTCATCATTTAAATAATATCCCATCTTAAAGCAAAAAAGAATGTCCACACCTTCTCCTGATTGAAGGCATCCATTCTGCGCATTGCAGTGTCCAAAGCAGTCACTGTCTCCATAAACGTTTGGTCTTGATCGCACAAAGGGTTGGCCAACAGATCTGATGAAATTTTCACTGCGGATTTTGACATTGCTGCGGAGAAGAATGTTACAGTCCTTGCTTAAAATAAATAAATTGCCAATGAAAAATAACAGCTTCATGAGTGCTAAGTAGACCGTGAGTTATTTTTCTCTCCAGAGACTGGAAATTAAACATACCAATATTGATATGCCTCAATCAGTCAATAGGCCTATTTTAAAGCCACCACTAAAACTGTAGGTGGACACAAAATGCTGGAGTAACTCAGCGGGACAGGCAGCATCTCTGGAGAGAAGGAATGGGTGACGTTTCGGGTCGAGACTCTTTTTCAGACTGTTGGGCCTGTTTCCACGCTGTCTGACTATTATCTTATTGCTGTTTGTGGGAATTTGGTTACCTGGGTGTTCATTTCATTGCTGTAGATGGGATTCGGCTATACTTAAATTTGACATTTTATTTCCCACAAGAATGGCTGCATTTTCCTTCTCTGGCTGCAAAGATTTTGGAATGCAGAAGCCAGTGATGGAATTTATATGCAACTTCTTTCTTCTAATTCAAAGATGCATAAAACTAGCATTATATTTTCTACTGCAGACTGCAACAACTCTTCAAACTTCTATATAGTTATAGATTCATAGAGTCTTACAGCGTGGAACCAGGCCCTTTGGCCCAACTTGCCCTCACCGACCAACATGTCCCATCTACCTGCGTTTGCCCCATATCCCTCTAAATCTATCCTATTCATGTACCTGTGTTAATGTTTCTTAAACGTTGCGCTAACACCTGCCTTAACTACCTCCTTCAGCAACTTGTTCGCACACCCATCACCCTTTGTGTAAATAAGGTAACCCTCATGTTCCTATTAAATCCTTCCCCCCTCACCTAATATCTATGGTTCTTGATTCCCCTACTCTGGGCAAGAGATTCTGTGCGTTTACCCAATCTATTCCTCTCATGATTGTACTTCGGGGTTTCCTGTGGTCACATGTGGACAGATTTAAAAAGCATGTCTTTCTGTTTTACTAGATTCAATGGATACAAAATGGAAGGTTAAAAAAATAAAATAGAAATTTCGGCAATACAATCCAAAGTGTTTCAAGTTGCCTTTTACAAAAATCATGCTTTTCTCCAAAGGCAGCTACATAATTCTGAAGATAAGTAATACATTAGTTGCTTTATTTCCAGCATTCAGCTTAACAAAATTCTCAACATCCAGCTTGTAGAATGTCAATTATCACTTTAGTGTGAGTCATGCAACATTCACTTTTTCTTTGTCAGTGACCATTTAGCTACATTACATAACATGCATCTAAATCTCTCATGTTATTTTTAAAGTATAATGGGTGCAAGAGCTTGTGCAAGCAAAAGCACATCTTGAGGTTCTAATGCACTGCAATTGTTGTTCAGTTCCAATGTGTAATCATATACTCATGTTGCACTGTCATTGTGGATAGTTCAAGGCTCAGTGTTCACTGTATAAATTGACTAGCTCATGCGACAATGATCATTCTCTCTGATAGGTTACAAACTATTAATGTACTCTTTTTGTTTAAGTTGCATAATCAAGTCTTAAATTGGTTTGCAATGAGCAAATAATCTGTCTCCTAGAAAATAATTTGCCAATGATGAGGGTGCATATTGTGAACATTTCTATTGTTAGATGGCTCTTTCCCTACGGGCATATTTTAAGATTTTATATGAAACTAGACCAAGTGCAGACCCGTTGCGTCTGCTCCCCCAACGCACCCGTTCCCTACCCGTAGCCCCCACGGGAGACGTGGTCCTCCAACTCAAGCCGTTCCCGAACATAAGATTCCAGCACTCAGCCGTGCGGCTGTTTTTAAATGGCGTCTTTGAGGCGAGAGGCGGGCGCCAGCAGCCGTTATGGGCGCTGGCCAGCAGGAGGCGACAAAATGAGTGAGGGGGGGGGGGGGTGTGTATGATTTTATTTTAAAATGGGTACATAAAAAGAAAGAAAGTTTTGAGGAGTGCAAAATCGGATGTAAAATGAATGAGCTAGCGACATGGAAAAAAATGACGGAGTTTAATGACGGAGTGCTGGCGTAGCATGGAATCAAAGGCCGAATGTGGCACCCACAAGACAGGCAGAAACACACACAGCCAGACACACACACAGTTTTAAATATAGATAGATGTTAAGCCCCTGTCCCACGATGTGAGTTTACCCAAGAGCTCTCCCGAGTTTACAAAAAAAATCAAGCCCGTGGTACTTCATCACGAGTATTTTTTTACTCTTGGAAATTTTTCACAAACTGTTGAAAAAACTTCACGAGTTACCGCGTTTCCCGAGTACCTGCCGTTAGCATTACGAGCTGCTATGAGACATCCATGAGCTCCGATGTACCCGCTACGTACTTACCAAGAGTTTGATTTTTTTTAAACTCGGGAGAGTTCTTGGGTAAACTCGCATGGTGGGACAGGCCCTATGCCCCTTCAGTAAGAAAAGGATTTTTTCAGTGAATCAGGAACGATGCAGCAAGCTGACAGACACAAAGGTCATTGGTACTAAGCATAATGTTTCCTCAACCATATGTTTATTGAGAGTTGGCTATTCCAGAGTTGAGCACAAGATCGAGGTTGACTCTCCACAACCATCCGAGGTGCCAGCTTCTGGATGATAGAAAGGATCCTGAGCACAATTTATAAATAGTGCAAGAGCGTTTAAATCAGCGTCCCTCAAAAAATTCCTACGGCAAGTTACCTGGATGTTCATTGCATTGATATGAATGGCAGCTGGCTATGATCAGAGTTGGCACTTTATTTAGATTAGTTTAGTTTAGAGATACAGCGTGGAAACTAGCCCTTAGTCCCAACAAGTCCGCACCGACCAACGAGCTACCTGCACATCAGCTCTATCCTAGAGGGCCGTTAACACTCTATCTGCTAGGAAGTAAATCATGTCCCGAAGCACATGAACAAGCATTCTAAGACCAAACAACCCTATTTCGCATTTGCCTATCCCCAATCGCAGATTCTACATCCAATACCCTTGTTTCCTTGAGCTTTTCTCCGACCATTCTAAGTTTGTAAATGTGACAAGAATGGCGCCTTGCCTCCTTGTCTCCAGGTAGTTCATTTGCCCTTTCCACACTGCCAACACCTCCTCATTGTATCCAGTGCAGCACATGTACCTACCTACATCTGCTTCAGTACTCTTCTTCATATCCTTGTGGAGCTTCTTAATCTGATCTTCTAACCTGAATGCAAAATCAGAATGAGTCTCAGATTAGCATTTCACATCAAAAAAGGATCGTAATTTGTGCTGCCACAAAGATTTAGATGTTAAATATTTCGTCACAAGCTAACAAATTAGGTGTTTTACACAATTCAACAATGTCTGTTGTTATAGAAATCTAACATCTCATCTTCCATGGCTCCCAGACGCAAGCCACATAGAACGGAGAATGCAACATACAGGCTGCTCAGGAACGTACATGCTACATTAGTTTCTGTTCAACCACCATTTCATGCAGCATCTGTAGATCTTGCAATACAATATCTTTCGTTGCTGAGGCTACCATGTCAACTCATAACAGATGAGGCCCCACGGCAAGACGATTAGCATTTTTGTGTTGACTACCAACTCTGCCTAGTCCATCACGGGTACTGACCTCGCCACCATTGAGGGCAGCCAGCATCATCAAGGACCCACATTACTGTGGCCGCATTCTCATTTCACTGCTGTCATCAGGAAAAATGTATAGGAGCCTGAAAACTGCAACGTCGAGGTTCATGAACAGCTTCTTTCCACCAACCATCAAGTTATTGAACACTACAAATTCCAACTGAACTTGATTGCACTAGGCACTTGGGGCCTTGTTTTTGTTTTTTTGTTTTTGCACTATATAATTTTTAAAAATCTATTGAACTTATTGTTTATTTCAGTATCTATTGAGTACTATGTTTACATACCTGTTGTGCTGCTGCAAGTAAGATTTTTTTGTTCCATTTTGAGACCAATGACAATAAAACACTCTTGACTCTCAACCAGTTCTCTGGCACAGAACTGCCCGAGATGGACCTGAACAGAAGCATTGTTATATGGGCGAGGTGCTGATGCAACCAGGAGCCGAGACAACCAAGCTCAGTGCCCTGGTGCAAACCAAACCGTGTTCCCCATTGTAGATCAAGTGTCAAGAGTGTTTTGTCATCTGTTCCGAAATGGAAGAATGAAATTCATTATTGCAGTGGCATGACAGATATGTAAATCTAGTATTCTGTAAAACCCATAATTACCAACAAATATAAAATAATGTAATCAAGTCTTTATAGTTCAGAGCCTATTTTGGAGGTTGTAGTGTTTAATAGCCTGATGGTTATAGGAAAGAAGTGACTCCTGAACCTGGATTTACAGTTTTCAGGCTCCCATACTTTCTTCCCGATGGCAGGAGTGAAATGAAAGTGTGGCCAGGGTGGAATGGGTCTCTGATGAAGCTGGCTGCCTTTTTGAGGCAGTGACTCTTGTAGATCCCTTCGATGGTGGGGAGGCCGGTACCCGTGATGGATTGGGCAGTGTTCCACCATTTTTTGCAATCTTCTTCAATCCTGGCCATTCGAGTTGCCCAACCAGGTCGTGATGCAACCAGTCAAGATGAGTTGCCACCAACTAAATTCAGTTGCAGGTACCATGAACAACGCCTGATCGATCATCAAGAATGCTCATGTCTTGCCGAAGAAGAAATGCAAGCACCAGATAAACAATGTAAACAATCAAACATCATGCTGGCACAAAACAAAAATAAAGATTGTATCTTATCAATTTGTGCTCAGCTTTAAATATTGTACTTACTGTTGGAGCTTGCCATATTCTCGTTCAAAATCTCTCTCTACCTGTAAATTTAAATAGGGAAATAATTGTCAATTAGACGACAATAGATGTAAAAGACTCAATGACATGGATGAACTGGAAAATATCTACAAAATCTAAGTTTATAAACTGGATTGGTAACTTTAAATGATAAGAAATGATCCTTGGGCTTATCAATTGTTGATCTTAAGACTAAAGCAGACATTTGACCCGCTGAGTCCCAGCAGCTCTTTCTGAGACCATTCCAGTTAGTTTCATTGCAGCTTTCTATTTCTTTTTCTTCAAGTATTTATCAAACTCCCTTTTGAAGGTTTCTGCTAAATGTATTTCCACCAGCCTAACAGACAGTAGATTCCTAATTCTCACTATTTCATACCGAGATCAAAAACACCTAACCTTGAATTACTGCATTCCATGCAGAGCATCCAACTTCAATATTCTACCGTTGACTGACAATCACTCATCAGCTGTCAGAATACAACACACGCCACTTTGAGGTTATAGGGTACTTCTAGGAAAAGAAGAATGTCAGGATCATATCTATACTGTTAGAACAAACCTTCAATCTGATTTTTCCCCTCCATACATCCTTTCCACCCAACTGCGATGGTAACCTATTTGCGAGAATCACAAAGTGATTCCATTGTTCTCCTCAAATAATGCCACATTTCACGGCTGCTTTCAATGTCTTTCATCTTAAACAAGCACTTCCTGCCACCAACAGATGACAGGGGCCTCAACAGTGTCTTTCCTATCTTACAGAAATTTATACTCTCCACTTCTCAGTCCCCTCCACTTTAGAGATACAAGCAGGAAATGTCTTTGGAATGTGGGAGGAAACTGGAGCACCCGGAGAAAACCCACGTGGACACGGGGAGAATGACACTCCCTCTTAAGGGGGGTGACCAGGACTGGGAGCTAAACACGTACGGGTATTCAATATTCAGGAAGGATAGAAAGAAAGGAAGAGGAGGTGGGGTGGCACTGCTGGTTAAAGAGGAGATTAATGCAATAGCAAGGAGAGACATTAGCTTGGATGTTATAGAATCGGCATGAGTAGAATTGCAAAATAGCCAAGGGCAAAAAACACTTGTTGGAGTTGTATACAGACCACCAAACAGCAGTAGTGAGGTTGGGGCATCACATCAAGCAGGAAATTAGGGATGCATGCAGCAAAGGTACAGCAGTTATCATGGGTGACTTTAATCTACATATAGATTGGGCCAACCAAATTGGTAGCTGCGCTGAGGAGGATTTCCTGGAATGTATACGGGATGGGTTTTTTAAACCAATATGTAGAAGAGCCGACTAAAGGGCAGGCCATCCTAGACTGGGTATTGTGTAATGAGGAAGGATTAGTTAGTGATCTTGTTGTGTAGAGCCCCTTGGGCAACAGTGACCATAATATGGTGGAATTCTATATTAGGATGGAGAGTGATGTGGTCCTGAACTTACAGAAAGAAGACTTTGGAGGCATGAGACAGGAATTGGCTAGGATAGACTAGCGAATTATGCTTAAAGGGTTGACGGTGGAGATGCAATGGAAAAGATTTAAAGATTGCATGGATGAACTCCAAAAATAAAACTGGGAAGGCGACTCAACCGTGGCTAAATAGAAACCAATAGAAAATCAATACAAAGAACTCCAATGCGTGGTTTTATTTAATTGTTTATGTAAAAATGGGAGTTTAAATTAAAAAGTCAAATAGAGAGACAAATTAGGACTTTATAGTGCTCAACAAAAGCGGGACATCAATGCATGCATAGTCACTGTACGTAGGTGGCAACATACAATGCATGTGGAGCTGAAGCCTTGACTAAGTTGTTTCTAGTCACTGTACTTTTGTTCTTCATAATACTGTATTAATCAGAACTTTTAATTAATTTATCTCATCACACTGAAGCAAATGATCTTGTGTCCTCAATGGAAAAGTATTCTAAAAGGAAGACATAAGACATTACTAAGGAATTAGTTAACGATTCATGAGATGCAACAGAACTGAAAGTAGCTCATGGGAGTGCTCAAGGTGCAAATAAAATCTCACATACTTTAATTTATCTTTCATTAAAACATTTTGAATCTTGCTTGAACCCTGCAAAACCGCCCTGAGTCCAAGCTTAACCTATGCATATAAGCTAAATTTGCAAGAACATTCTGAATCTCTGTGGTAAAAGTGCTCCTTCTTGGTTTAATACTTCACTCCAGTGAAACAATGCCACCACAGCTTTACTGTGGCCCATTCAGCACCAGGGCTGGCATTAAAAGGAACAATTTTCATTCCAGCCTAGATGATTCAGATGACACTATTTGACCTGCCCAACACTCAGATTGATGAATCATTCACAGTGTTAAGGATTGGCCATTCACAGTGATTAGCACGGCACTAACAATAATCGCCAATTCTATCTACTGCGACATTTACAAATGCCATAAATATAATTACAGCTGACAATATGGACAACATGATAATTGAGAGACAAAGTGGGATATACAGAGCTCTGACAATAAATAATTACAGTGATAGCTCAAGATATTATTGTAAAATCATGAAGCATTTTGACAGGGGAGAAAGGGAGAAATTGTTTCTATTGGCAGAAGAGTTGGTAATCAGCGAACAAAGATTTAAGACAATCGGAAAAACAGGATAGGAGAAGAACATTTTTTTTCCACGCGCATGTAATCTGTATGTGTGATGATCTGCAATATTTGAAAGAAAGGTGAAAATAAATTCAGTTGTAAATTCCATATATCATATCTATCTATCTATCTATCTATCTTCTTCTATCTTTAAAACTGTGTGCCTGTCGCCTGCCGTCCGTCCGGCTGCCTGCCTGCCTTTCGATTCGTTCCCATCGTGTGATGTCACAATGCCCAATGCTAGCAGATGTCCAATCGCAATGCCAAATGCTCGCAGATGTCCAATCGGAATGGATCCATTTACATATACGGCTTCCGACTGCATTTCTTTCTTTGATTCCCTGCAACTCCGAAACCAGACGCAGAATCGCCGACATCTTTTTCATTTCGGTAGAGATTTCACTTTTCTTTCTAAGTATCCGCTCCTCATTACATTTCGTCGTGTTTAAGTACACGTTTTTAATCAAATCCTTTGTGATGTCACAATGCCTGATGCTCACAGATGTCCAATCGGAATGGATTCATTTACATATGCCTTTGCAGGAGCCCCAGCCCCTGGTGAACGTTCCATCGTGTGATGTCACAATGCCCAATGCTCAAAGACATTGTTGCCATAGAGGGAGTACAGAGAAGGTTCACCAGACTGATTCCTGTGATGTCAGGACTTTCATATGAAGAAAGACTGGATAGACTCGGCTTGTACTCGCTAGATTTTAGAAGATTGAGGGGGTATCTTATAGAAACGTATAACAATTCTTAAGGGGTTGGACAGGCTAGATGCAGGAAGATTGTTCCAGATGTTGGGGAAGTCCAGAACAAGGGGTCACAGTTTAAGGATAAGGGGTAAATCTTTTACGACCGAGATGAGAAAAACATTTTTCACACAGAGAGTGTTGAATCTCTGGAATTCACTGGCACAGAAGGTAGTTGAGGCCTGTTCATTGGCTGTATTTAAGAGAGAGTTAGATGTTGCCCCTGTGGCTAAAGGGATCAGGGGGTATGGAGAGAAGGCAGGTACATGATACTGAGTTGGATGATCAGCCATGATCATATTGAATGGTGGTGCAGGCTCGAAGGGACAAATAGCCTACTCCTGCACTTAATTTCTATGTTTCTATGTCTCCCTCTCCTCACCCCTCTCCCTCTCCCACCCATCACTCTCTCCCCCACCCCCCTTCGCTCTCTACCCCACCCCCTTCCCTCTCTCCCCCGCCCCCTTCCCCTCTGTCCCTCTTCCACCAGTCCCTCTACCCCTCCCTCCCCACCCTTCCACTTCTCTCCCCTTACCCCACCCCTCTCCCTCCCTCACCCCTCTCTTCCCCTCCCTGTCCCACCCCTTCCCCTACCCCTCTGTCCCTCTTCCACCACTCTCACGTCCCTCTTCCACCACTCCCGCTACCCCTCCCTCCCTCCCCACTCTTCCACTTCTCTCCCCCTTCTCGCCTCCCCCTCTCCCTCTCCTCACCCATCTCCCATCCCTCTCTCCCCCACCCCTTCCCTCTCTACCCCACCCCTTCCCTCTCTCCCCCCCCCCTTCCCCTCTGTCCCTCTTCCACCACTCCCCCTACCCCTCCCTCTCCCACTTCTCTCCCCTTACTGCACCCCTCTCCCTCCTCCACCCCTGTCTCCCCCTCCCTTCCCCTCTATCCCCCACCCCTTCCCCTACCCCTCTGTCCCTCTTCCACCACTCCCCCTGTCCCTCTACCACCACTCCTGCTACCCCTCTCCCCCTCCCTCCCTCCCTCCCTCCCCACTCTTCCACTTCTCTCCCCCCCTTCCCCCCCACACTCTTTCCCCTCTCTCCCCCCACCCCTCCCCCTCCCATCCCACTCTCCCCCTCCCTCCACACTCTTCCCCCTCTCCCTCCTCATTCCCTTACCGTGCACAGTCTCTGTCTTTAAGAAGGAACTACAGATGCTGGAAAATCGAAGGTAGACATAAAAAAAAGCTGGATAAACTCAGCGGGTGCGGCAGCATCTATGGAGCGAATTGAATGGTCAACGTTTTTGGCCGAAACCCGAAAGAAGGGTTTTCCTTCGGTCCATAGATGCTGCTGCACCCGCTGAGTTTATCCAGCATTTTTGTTGTTGTACCAGCCTCTCTCTCTCTGCCCTTCTCTCTTCTCTCAACTCATGCACGCCCGCTCCAACCCCTCCCCCCCTTCACCTCTCTCCCCCATCCTCTCCTCCCCCTCTTCTTCTCCCCTCCCCCTCCCCCTCTCCCTCTCCACCCTCCTCCACCCCTTCCTCACACAATATTTTTTGTGGGGGCGGGTCCTCAGTGTGTGTGGCTGTTTGTGGAGGCGGCCACGCGCTCTCCATTCAAGAAGACGCTCATCTGTTTGTGGAGGCGCGTGCTTAGTATGTGACCAAAGATCTTATAGCGGAGCTCTCCGGTACAAGATCTTTGTGTGTGACGCCACCCGCTCCCCCCCCCCCCCCCCCCTTTGGTGCAGGAGGCGCGCGCAGTATCTGAACGCTCAGCGATTATTCAAATTCTTCACTAACCGTCATTCTGACTTTGCTTGTGAAGAGAAAAGTCCTGAATTGCATTTGTCTGATGCAGGAAGATTGTTCCGGATGTTGGGGAAGACCAGGACAAGGGGTCACAGTTTAAGGATAAGGGGGAAATCCTTTAGGACAGAGATGAGAAAAACATTTTTCACACAGAGAGTGGTGAATCTCTGGAATTCTCTGCCACAGAAGGTAGTTGAGGCCAGTTCATTGGCTGTATTTAAGAGGGTTAGATGTGGCCCTTGTGACTAAAGGGATCAGGGGGTATGGAGAAAAGGCAGGTACAGGATACTGAGTTGGATGATCATATTGAATGGTGGTGCAGGCTAGAAGGGCCGAATGTCCTACTCCTGCACTTAATTTCTATGTTTCTATGTTACCCTCTCCTCACCCCTCTCCCTCTCCCACCCATCCCTCTCTCCCCCACCCCCCTTCCCTCTCTACCACCACCCCCTTACCCCTACCCCTCTTTCACCACTCCCCCTACCCCTCCCTCCCCACTCTTCCACTTCTATCCCCTTACTCCTCCCCTCTCCCTCCACCACCCCTCTCTCTTCCCCTCCCTTCCCCTACCCCTTCCCCTCTGTCCCTCTTCCACCACTCCCCCGTCCCTCTTCTACCACTCCCGCTACCCTCTACCCCTCCCTCCCTCCCCACTCTTCCACTTCTCTCCCACTCTCTCCTCCCCCTCTCTCTGCCCTTTTCTCTTCTCTCGACTCATGCACGCCCGCTCCAACCCCCCCCCCCCCCTTCACCTCTCTCCCCCATCCTCTTCTCCCCCCCCCCATCCCCTCCCCCTCTCCCTCTCCACCCTCCTCCTCCCCTTCCTCACAAAATATTTTTTGTGGGGGCGGGTCCTCAGTGTGTGTGACTGTTTGTGGAGGCGGCCACGCGCTCTCCATTCAAGAAGACGCTCATCTGTTTGTGGAGGCGCGTGCTTAGTATGTGACCAAAGATCTTATAGCGGAGCACTCCGCTACAAGATCTTTGTGTGTGACGACACACGCACCCCCCCCCCCCCCCTTTGGTGCAGGAAGCTCGCGCAGCATCTGAACGCTCAGCGAATATTCGAATTCTTCACTAACCGTCATTCTGACTTTGCTTGTGAAGAGAAAAGTCCTGAATTGCATTTGTCTGATGCAGGAAGATTGTTCCCGATGTTGGGGAAGTCCAGGACAAGCGGGTCACAGTTTAAGGATAAAGGGGAAATCCTTTAGTACTGAGATGAGGAAAACATTTTTCACACAGATAGTGGTGAGTCTCTGGAACTCTCTGCCACAGAAGGTAGTTGAGGCCAGTTCATTGGCTATATTTAAGAGGGAGTTAGATCGTGGCCCTTGTGGCTAAAGGGATCAGGGGGTATGGAGAGAAGGCAGGTACAGGATACTGAGTTGGATGATCAGCCATGATCATATTGAATGGTGGTGCAGGCTCGAAGGGCCGAATGGCCTACTCCTGCACTTAATTTCCATGCTTCTATGTTTCCCTCTCCTCACCCCTCTCCCTCTCCCACCCATCCCTCTCTCCCCCACCCCCCTTCCCTCTCTACCACCACCCCCTTACCCCTACCCCTCTGTCCCTCTTTCACCACTCCCCCTACCCCTCCCTCCCCACTCTTCCACTTCTATCCCCTTACCCGACGCCTCTCCCTCCCCCACCCCTCTCTTCCGCTCCCTTCCTCTCCCCCACCCCTTCCCCTCTGTCCCTCTTCCACCACTCCCCCGTCCCTCTTCTACCACTCCCGCTACCCCTCTACCCCTCCTCCCTCCCCACTCTTCCACTTCTCTCCCACTCGCTCCTCCCCCTCTCCCCTCCCTCTCTCCCCCACCCCCCTTCCCTCTCTACCCCACCCCCTTCCCTCTCCCCCCCCACCCCCTTCCCCTATCCCTCTGTCCCTCTTCCATCACTCCCCCTACCCCTCTCCTCCTCCCTCCCCACTCTTCAACTTCTCTCCCCCTTCCCCTCCACTCTCTTTCCCCTCTCTCCCCCACCCCTCTCCCCCTCCCCTCTCCCCCTCCCCATCCCCCCTCCCCCACATCTCTCTCCCCATCTCTCACCCCCTACCCCGCTCTCCTTTCCCTCCCAAATCTATCCCGTTTCCTCCTCCTCCTCTCCCCTCTTCTCACCCCCCCCCCCCTCAAACGCCGTTGGGGAAACAGACCCAACGGGTCTGCACTTGGTCTAGTATTATTATAAAACTCTGATCTTGGATATTTGTGTACTTGTTTGTGCCTTGTGTGTTTGATTCTCTTTTTCTTTGATTCACATCTCCTCGAAAACCCAATGCGCAAATGGTGAAATTTTTATATATTCCGGCAGATTTACCTCATGGTTTTGAAAATGTCCTCATCTGAAAATTTGATTCATTATTTCCCCAGTTTTTTTACTAAAATTGTTCACCAATCTGAGATTTTTTAAAATCTAATGAGCTGATGACGTCACAATGGTTCTGCTCCTCGTGGCCAGCTGCGCAGAGTTTCCCCCGCTCCATCGTCTGTCACACTGGTGGGTGGGCTTCTCCTCCCGGAAGCCACGATCGGCCGGCCCTCCGCTGCTGAACCTCAGACTGGGGCGGAGGTTCACCTTCCAACAGGGCAAACACCCCAAGCACACAGCCAAGACAACGCAGGAGCGGCTTCATGAACAGTCTGTGAATGTCCTTGAGTGGCCCAGCCAAAGCCCGGACTTGAACCCGATCAAACATCTCTGGAGGGACCTGAAAATAGCTGTGCATCAATGCTCCCCATCCAACCTGACAGAGCTTGAGCGGATCTGCAGAGAAGAATAGGAGAAATTACCCAAATACAGGTGTGCCAAGCTTGTAGAATCATACCCAAGAAGACTTGAGGCTGTAATCGCTGCCAAAAGTGCCTCAACAAAGTACTGAGTAAAGGGTCTGAATACTTATGTAAATGTGATATTTCAGTTATTTATTTTTATTGTGGTATTATGGGTATTGTGTGTAGATTGATGGGAAAAATTATTATTTTTTAATGAATTTAATCTATTTTAGAATAAGGCTTTAACGTAACAAAATGGGGAAAAAGTGAAGGGATCTGGATACGTTCTGAATGCATTGTATGTATAAGCACTGCTGTAACTTCTACATGGTGAAACCAAAAGGTATAAATATGGCCTTTATTAAAATCTGACAATGTGCACTTTAACCACATGTGATTATTTTCTATTACAAATCTCAAATTGTGGAGTACAGAGGCAAATAAAGAAATGATGGGTCTTTGTCCCAAACAATATGGAATGCATTGCACAGAGTACTGAGGCTGACTATGGGACTATGCGCTGTAGCAAAGCAAGTTAATTTTCTCCCTTATATTTTGGGTAACAGCAGTTTAAAACTAACATATTCAGACAGGCTCACAAAAAAAAGCTCACAAAAATTCATGTGAACTCAAGAACTCAAGACTCTCAAACCAAGGTTATCCACAAAATGTGAACTGCGGGCTTCGATGCAATCAGCTATCTCAAAGCACTTTTAGAGGCATTGAAATATTTCTGGTTAATTCAATTCAATTCAATTCAACTTTAATGTCATTACACAAATACTGAGTATGGGTACAACGAAATGCAGTTTTGCGTCAGTCCGTAGTAGTGCAATATAGAAATTTAAAAGAAAAAGAGGATACAGAATAATAAAAAATACAGAATAATTAAACAATGGGGACGGAGGGACCGGAGGAATCTATTGGCGGGACTCCGAGTTCAGCAATGCGACGGTATGATTGTAGAAGCTGTTCCTCATCCTACTGGTACGAGACCTGAGGCTCCTGTACCGCCTCCCTGATGGGAGGAGGGCAAACAGTCCATGGTTGGGGTGGGAGGGGTCTTTAATGATCTTCCCAGCTCGGTTAGTCACTGTTGTGAACTTTATTGTTGTACTTAAGCCTGCCACAACAAAACGGCTTTTGCGAAATGGGGTGCTCTTTTCCCAGCATGTATATTATGGCACAGAAATCTTTCCGCGGGATTTAATGCTCAGATAGTTTTGCCCCAAGGGAGAAATTCACAGAACCATATTTTGTTGTAAATATGGCGTATAAATGAAAGTTATTTAGATGGTGACTTTAACAGAGTAAAACAAACCGCACCACATAAGCTAGACAAAAATGCTGGAGAAACTCAGCGGGAGGGGCAGCATCTATGGAGAGAAGGAATAGGCGACGTTTCGGGTCGAGACCCTTCTTCAGCTGAAGATGGGTCTCGACCCGAAACGTCGCCTATTCCTTCTCTCCATAGATGCTGCTTCACCCGCTGAGTTTCTCCAGCATTTTTGTCAACCTTCGATTTTTCCAGCATCTGCAATTCTTTCTTACAACATAAGCTAAGAGTTATCAATTTAGACAAAGCAACAACAAAAAATATTGGACCAAATGACCAAAAGATTGTTAAAAGAAATGAAAACGTCTTGTTCATATAAACAAGCTTCAAATTATTCCTGTGAAACACATTTACAGCATTTAAAGACACTGCATAAATATACAATTAACATAGTAAATCATTCCAAATCATTACTGGAGAATTATCAAACGAAATATTTTGCAGAGACACATAATCAATGGTCCTTTATTGTCGCGTATGCACATCACAGTGAAGTTCTTTAGCACATCCCATAAAATGCACAGTCGTCATATTTTAGTGCTGTTTAAAGAAAAAAGTCCGAAGTCCAGCCCACATGCTGGAAGTACTGGAGTGCCCCAATCAATGTAAACCCAGATAAGCCCCAAGCTGCTGTAGAGGCCCGCGACCTGACGTCCATCTCCTCGCTCAATCGACTCTTTCCTGGAGGCCCCCCCCTGCAGCTGACCTTGCAGGCGCTGGAGGCAATAACCCCGGTTCCTCTCCTACCGGCCCACTCCTTACATCCGTCGTCGCACGCGGCTTCCTCGTCTCTCCAGTATTCGGGGCTTTTGAGCTTTCTCCTGTAGGCAGCGGCCAGCTGGGTCTCTGCTATCAAAGTCCGCCAGGTCCATCCATGCTTAATAGGCCGCCCGGTCTGTCCTTGTTCTTGACGGGTTGCCTGATGTTCCCATAAGCCACCGGGGCCGTTCTTAATCTCGACAGGCCACCGGTTGTTCACGCTGGCCGGCAGGTCCGTATTGTATGCCGCCGCTGAGACACCTCACGGGAGCTCCCCCTTCTGCACTTCCACCGCACCTCGCCCGAGCTTCCTTTACAATAGGATAGGTGTGCAAAAGCTTAGTCAACTGGTTAATAAGCTACAAGGAGGCAAAGAAATATAGGAGGTGAAGGCCAGCTCGGTCATGGTTTGGTCTCAGGGGTGGCCAAGCCCCTCATAGCTACAATAAAATAAAGAGGCTCAATGGCCTGTGGGCTTCACTTGATCATTAAGCAATTATGGAAATGATGGTGCTTTTGCCATTCGGAACGTCAGATTTTTCATCCAAAATGATACCAGGGCCTGATGATTCAATCAAATAGCTGAGCACCCACAGTGTGCCCTCAATAGCTGAGCACCCACAGCCTCCAAAGTGTCAACTTGTGGCAAGTTAGAAGCCCTCCCTCCATAGTTTGTTCTTTGCACTTCAGTTGATCCAAGTAAATAATGGAAGAAACCATTTATAGAGTAGCATTCACAAATCGGTTCCAAGGGCTTTAACCGTTACTGAAATATACTTGAGGTGTAGTCACCATGGTAATCTAAGAAACGTGGCAGTCATTTTGTGGACAACAAGCTCCCAGAAACAGTAATGACTGGGATTATCTCTTTCTGTAATATTGCAATGAAGGATATTTACTGACTAGGTCTCTCTACTTGATTTTGAAATAACAATATGCAATTTTATTTTTGTACATCGAAGAAACCTGGTGGGATATGGTCATCATTCTATGGAGCTGGCCTAATGTATTTTATATATGAGGTGAAATAGCTAAAAGGGAAGTAATTTAATCTGATACTAACAAAATGGGAGCAAAAAGATATTCAATTAGTTGTTTAAAGGAAACTTAGGTAATAAAAAATCAAATACACATATTGGTCAATTGTGCCAACATAGCAGGAATTGTTACTGGGTTCAATAACTTATCAGGTTAGCTATTGGATATTTAGTTTATGTGCAGAAAATGTGAATTTGACTAGATTTATTTTGTTATTATATGACTATGTAAAATAATTCATAATACACTCAACTATGTAAAATAATTCATAATACACTCAAAGTTTAATTGCATGTGTTATAAAAAACAGAAAATTCTTTATCGGAATGGTGGCGCAGCGGTCGAGTTTCTTCCTTACAGCTCCAGAGACACGGGTTTGATCCTGACTACGGGTGCTGTCTGTATGGTGTTTGTACATTCTCCCCATGACCTGCATGGGTTGTCTCTGGGATCTCCTCCCACACTCCAAAGCCGTACAGGTTTGTAGGTTAATTGGCTTGGTATAATTGTAAAATTGTCCTTAGTGTGTGTAGGACAATATATGGGGTGATCGCTGGTCGGCGCAGATTCAGTGGGCCGACGGGCCTGTTTCCACGCCGTATCTCTAAAGTCTAATAATAGAAGCTCACCAGTACATATCTGTTAAACTTGCAGGGAAATAAATGCCTTTTAAACTCAAGAGAATGTTTAAAGAAAAACAAGCTTAAATTTAAATAGTCAGAAAATCCACCCCACCCAAAGCAGCATGGCTAAAGGTTACACCAAACATAAATGTGATGCAACAAAGCCTTCACACCTGCCTCAGGATGAATTCAAATACATTAATATCCCTCTAGCAGACAATACTGAGTACCCAACTGCATAGTTTATGAGATATTATATCATGGTTGTGTTGAAGCATGTTAGAAGGCTATTGAACTCTCAGAAGTATCATCCACATCATAATTTTGCTCACTCCAACACACGCTCAATGTGTGTACATACACGTAACCCTTTGATCAGAATTAATGTAATTTGCCAGGATAGTTTTCCCGAGTAGAGCAACATGTTCCATCTCGTGACCAAGTAAAATTGGGCAAAGTCATTTGTATCAAATCAGCTAACTTCTATCATTGGTTTTCTTATTATAGAAACATTTAAATTAGTACTTCAACTATGCACACTGATCATGTTCTTAAATTGTAGTATTAAGCCACTACTTTATCACCACTTATTATTTAAGTGTTACAGGAAATAGTTTAGTATATTATTGTCATGCTTTTTTGTTCGTGCTATCCAATCAGCAAAAAGACTATAAATGGTTACAATCAAGCCGTTCACAGTGTACATATACAGGATAACGTTTAGTGCAAGATAAAGTCCAGTAAAGTCTTATAAAGGATAGTCCGAGGGTCCCCAATGAGGTTGGTCAGTTCCGCTCTCCAGTTGGTGATAGGATGGTTCAGTTGCCTGATAACAAGTGTGAAGAAATTCTCCCTGAATCTGGAGGTATAAGTTTTCACACTTCTGTATCTCTTCCTGATGGGAGAAGAGGGAGTGACCAGGATTATGCTGGTGGACTTGCTGAGGCAGCACAAGGCGCAGATCGCGTTAAGGGAGGCTGGTTTGCGTAAAGATCTAGGCTACGTCCACAACTCTGTAATTTCTTGCGGTCTTGGATGGCGCTGTTCCCAATCCATGCTGTGATGCATCCCGATAAAATGCTTTATGTGGTGCATCTGTAGAAGTCGGTGAGAGTAGATGGGGACATGCTGAACTTGCTAAGCCTTCTAAGGAAGTAAAGGCATTTGTGTGCTTTCTTGGCTATTGCTTGGCTATGGCAGGTCCAGGCCAAGTTGCTGGTGATATTTACTCCAAAGAACTTGAAGCTTTCAATCATCTCTACTTCAGTTCCGTCAATGTATACTGGGTTATGTGTACTGCTTTGCTTCCAGAAGTAAATCACAATCTCCTTTGTCTTGGCCGACATGGAAGGTTGTTCCCTTGGCACCAGGTTTCCCGGTTCTCAATCTCGTTCCTGTAGTCCATCCCATCATTATTTAATATCCAGCCCACTACGGAGGTGTCATCCGTGAATTTGTAAATGGAGTTGGATCTGTATTTGGCTGCACATTCGTGGGTGTATGAGGAGTAAAGAAGGGGTCCAAGAACGCATTCTTGCAGGGCACCATTGTTGAGGATTATCGCAGAGCATGATTTGAGATTAGGAGGAATAAATCATGCAGAATCCCTGAGATTAAGACCACAGGACTTGGAGAAAACATTTGCATGCTTCATCAAAGATCAAGTTATCAATCCTTGTTGGTTGCAAAATGGGAAGTTATCACAAGTAACACACACATCCCAAGTAACAAACACATCCACACAGAGGTCATATTAAGTTATATCACAGAAACAATTTGAATCACAGCACACTCAGAAAGGAAAACAAGTGATTATGATACATGAAGCCATTTTAATATAAATATTTTTGAATTATGCAAGTGGAGTCTCCTTAATACTGTCTAATATTTAAGCCATAAAAATCTTATTTTTTACGCATGCAATAAATAGGATACAAATAAACTATTTAGCCCAACTAGTTTGCTCATGTTTCACACCGTCTTCCTCTTGTCTCAATTTATCTCTCATTTTTAACATATTCTATTATATTGCTCCCTTGTATTTACCCCAAATCTCCTAGCGTACATGGAAACTTGAATAGTGGATACCAGTCTAAGTAGTTTGCAAGAGTCTTGACTGTTCAACATAAATTTTCAGATCTATTTCTCTGGAAATGAACCCCAGTGCTTTGTTTGCACTTTTGATGGTCATGTTAATCTGTATATCTACTTGTTTTTTAAGTTAAAAAATAGCAAACAAACCTCCTGAAAATTAGGTTTCCAAGCAGAGCTCTCAATGTAAACAAAAATTAAAAATTGTTCTTAAATTTTAAATAATTCAAGGATTACTGCACACTGCCCGTAAACCTGGCATGATTCACGACAGCAGTTTGTTGGGGGAACTGAGCAAGTCATGCTGCAACTGTGGGTGGAAAGGAATGGTTGACGTTTCGGGTCAAAATCATGCATCAGAATTATTTACAGATGTTGCTCAACCAGCTGAGTTTCCCCCAAACGATTGTTTGTTGCTCTAGATTCCAGCATCTGCAGTCTCTTGTGTCACCGTGAATCACAGTACACAGAGATAAGCCAAAGTAAGCAAGTTAACATCATGAGAAGACAAAAAATAAAAACGAGTAGAGTGAACCAGGCTGTCCAGTTGCAACTTTGCTATCTCAGTGCAAATCTAGATCGGCAGACCGGCAAAGTAGACTGTTTTCACTATCAAATAACATGTGAGAGAACTGGAAATATAGCTACAATCCTTTAGCAAGAGTTACATGAAATATATCTTGATTTTCACAACCATTATTATGTGCATTAAATGATGGTATTATTTGTAACGTGCAACATCGCCTAAACACAGCGACATAACGTCTTTAATAGTGTTTGAAATGGGAACTGCCTTAAAAGTTCTCGATTTCACGCCGCAATCGTCCAGTGAGTTAATTGAGAATTGGGATTCAGTCAGAAGATTAAAAATATTAACCAGTTTGCATCTGGGACTTGAATAGAATGAAGTGATTGTACATCCACTTAATCCATCAGATTAAAGAATTGAGAACCAAATGCACGAAATACAGAAATGCAAGCTCAGATACTGAATTCAATGTCAAATCAGAAACAGGAAGCAAAATACAGGCAGAGGAAGAAAGATAGAGAGGGTGGTGGATATATGGAACAAGCGGTATATGGAGGTATGTATAAGAAGGAACTGCAGATGTTGTTATAAACCAAAGATAGACACAAAAAGGTGGAGTGATTCAGCGGGCAGGCAGCATCTCTGGGGAGAAGGGATGGGTGACATTTTGGGTCTGAAGACGGGTCTTGACCCGAAATGTCACCCATTCCTCTCTACAGATGCTGCCTGTCCCGCTGGGTTAGTCCAGCTTTTTGTGTCTATCTTCGGTATATGGAGGTAGTTGAGGAAGGTCCAACAACAACATTTAAAAGAAGGTAGACACAAAATGTTGGAGTAACTCAGCGAGACAGGCAGCATCGTGACGTTTCTGGCCGAGACATACTTCAGTCATTTTAAGGACTTTTGGACTGTTTCATGGAGGGGAAATGTTTGCTGGGATATGGTCCAAATGCAGGCAGGTGGAACGAGTTTAGATGGGGCTTCTTGGTTGGCATGAACAAGTTGGGACGAAGGGCCTGTTGTCCATGGTGTACGACTCTGATTCTATATGGAGATAGGGGTAATAACAACAAATTATCACAGTTAAAAAGAAAGACGAAGTTGAAGAAGCCATTAATTTATTTACAATCACCAATAAAGCTGAAGAAATGAAAGTGGGTGTTTGAGTACATTTGTTTTTCGTGCCAAGGAGGTTTTCACCTCCTGGTCTTGACAGCAGCTATGGCATCAGGACAAGAACACTAATGTTCACTGCTGAAGTACTGGAGTGTGTTCTGCCACAATACTGACCTCTCACAGTCCATTGAGGAACACCGCGCCTCACACCAACAAGCAGATTTTCACACTTAACTCATATGCGCTGCTAATTCTGATGGCCACTTCAAAGTACTGCTACATTCTCTCTTATTTATAGAAAAACAAATCAGATCCAATCCATTTGAAAACATCACACGCTTTGGAGACGGACTAATTCAAGTTTCATACTCCATGCTTAAATCAATGACATCATAAAATGCTCTAAACTGAAAAGAAAGCGTAGTGAATCCACAAAGGCAAGTCCAAAGTGTGAAATGACACATTCTCTACTTTTGGCATCTACTCACAGTCTTTGGCACAATCTGTTTCTTGGGTTGACCGATCTTGAAAGGTATCCTGTAAAATATAATTCTGCAATTACTATTTCAGATCTGCATTTTCCTCGGACTCCACTTTGTAGTAATGTTCAGCTGTGGTTCCGTTCATAACACTTTCAACTGAGATCAGAAAGTTGGTTGTTCAAGTGCCTCTCTGGATACATCAGCACAAAAAGCGAGTCTGGCACTCCAGCACAGCAGAGCAAGTGAAGGCCAGATCTTTCAGGTGAGGAGTTAAGCTGAGAATATTGCCATACCATTTCAGGTAGATGTAAAAGTCCTCTAGACTTTATAGAGATACAGCGCGGAAACATGCCCTTCGGCAAACGAGTCCACACTGACCGACGCTCACCCCATACACTAGCACTATCTTAAACACTAACCTACAAACCTGTTTGTCATTGGAGTGTGGAAGGAAACCGAAGCACCCTTTAAATAAAACCACGCAGTCACATGGAGAATGTGTAAACTCTGTACCCGGGTCTCTGGCGCTGCCACTGTGCCCCCCCCCCCCCCCCCCCCTCCCATCTGAGAAAAAGCAGGGATGCAAATGTCCTGGCTCATATTTATCCCTCAATCAACATTAACAGGACTAGGTTTCTATTCATTTTCACATCATGTATCCACAATAGACAATAGGTGCAGGAGTAGGCCATTCGGCCCTTCGAGCCAGCATCGCCATTCAATGTGATCATGGCTGATCATCCCCAATCAGTACCCCGTTCCTGCCTTCACCCCATATCCCCTGACTCCACTATTTTTAAGAGCCCTATCTAGCTCTCTTGAAAGCATCCAGGGAACCCGCCTCCACTGCCCTCAGAGGCAGAGAATTCCACAGACTCACCACTCTCTGTGAGAAAAAGTGTTTCCTCGTCTCCGTTCTAAATGGCTTACTCCTTATTATTAAAATCCACGTTCTCCAAAGACACTGCCTGGCCCGCTGATTTACTTGAGCACTTTGTCTCTTATTCTGTAGACCAGCATCTGCAGCTCTTTCTGTGTCCTTTTTATTTCTCTCTTCCCCAGTTCTACAGGGTCTTCAATCTGAAATGGTTTGTGATTAACTTCCGACTAATACAATATTTCAATGAAACTGTTGAGTGCAGAATGCTCACAGAAAGTAATCAAAATGTATTGTCAGATAACAAGAAATAGCATGATGCAAAGGAAAAAAATTAATATTAAACCGAAAAAGTAATTACTTTCACTTAGAATTGTTTTAAAACCATGTGTTACAGTTTTAAAATTACTGTAAAAGTCATTTCTTAAATCTCTGTGGAATATTGCATGCTTTGCAGAATATTACATGATTTGTGATCCTCACAATTTGCAAATTAAACCAAAAGGCCCACAACAAGAATATAAAGTCCACAGATATCAGCAGTTGAAGAACAAATAGTGTTATTTCCTGCAAAATGTTCAATTACATGAATGATTTTGCACACCAATTTTCAGAAATATTCACTTAAAAACCGTCCAAGACTTCTGTAACATGATATTTTCAAATGGAAATTAAAAGCTGATATTCTGATGTGCTCCTTTAGGAGTGACAACCAGCATCGTGAAGAGCTATCCACTCTATCGCAATGTATATGGCTTCATCGGTATCACAATGTAAATGATCGAGTTGATATCGCATTGCTGCACATGGAAGCTTGTTGTGCATGACTGTGCTCCTGGTTTCCCATATCATCACACTAATTGTACTTAAGAGATAATGTACTGGCTGTATATTGTTTTGGGACAGAGAAGGTCATTCGTGAATGATGCTATGTTAGGTGTCTAATGTTAATTATTCTATCCCTTCAAATTACAATTTATACTCACTTCCGGTCAACTTTGTACTATCCCGGCAACATATGCTTTTACAACCAGCATAATCTACATCTGAATTACGGAGGCATCTTCTTCTTGCGTATGGCGTGCACAGCCTAAAGTTGTAGGACAACTTGTTCTATTTGATCTCATTTGATTGTACACGCCGGATTGATTGCATTCGTTGAAACAGGGCGGACCACGTGAAAGGTTGCAATCTCCCACCCCATGGAGGCATCACACGCAGGGACATATTCGTCCTCCAATTCCAAAAGCGTAGCATTCCACCGTGGTGGGAGGAGCGGCGGAGTTTTTTCCGATTACAATCAAACAACTACAAACTAGCAGGCCTAGATTACAGGTAACGCACGCCATTTTTCGCCAATGCAAACGTTTGCAATTTTAACATTTGTTCAATATAAGCACGGTCATTGCATGACACACATTATTTAATCTACACTGCCCCACTGTCATGCACTTGGGATTAGAAATTTCCAAGTACTTATACCAGGCACTGTTCAATAAATAGCACAGTCAATGGCCCAGTGAAAATATTTTCTACTGCCAACAAAGTTGCTTCAAAATCAATGCAAGTTGTTTCGCTGCAGTCCCTTTTAACTTGGACAAGTGAAGTGATAAAGGTCAGTCAGACACTGACAGCTTAACATGCTACGATGATCGCTTCATCAAAGTGGACACAGAATTGCTACCCTTTCTACTACTTGTTGGCATTTTCCTTCCTAAATGCAGCTGGAGCTGTCATGTTCTTATTTCACTTTCAGCCTTTATGTCATTGTTTTTACACTGATTTTCCGCTATTGGTTCCGATATCTTGGGCCTCCACCAGCAAGCTATGCGCTTGAACAATCAGCCTTTCTTTAACTGGAAGCCAGGGAGGCCAGTCTTTCACAGTCAATCGGATTTGACCGTGGCCATGACATGATCTTCGGGGGAAGGAAAAAAAAAATCATTTGATATTCTCATGGAATGCCACGATTTGTGACATCAGTACAGCCCAATGATCTCATGCTGTGATATCCCTCTATTCATAAGACGGTGATAGCAATTTGCTTACTGATGCCCAGGTTTTGGAAATAGGCTCTGGTATTGTTGACTGAATGTCACCGTTTCCTGGAAAAGGTCGGAGAAGAGTCTTTTGTGACAGAAGATAGGGACAAAGTGCTGGAGTAACTCAGCATCTCTGGAGGAAAAGGATGGGTCGGGACTCTTCTTCAGACTCCCGGGTCAGAAGAAGGGTCCCAACCAGAAAAGTCACACATCGTTTTTCGGCAGAGATGCTGCCTGGCCCACTGAGTCACTCCAGCACTTTGTGTCTATCTTTGGTATGAATCCGCTTCTGCAGTTCCTTTCCACACACGGCTTTTATGACAGGTTCCACTGTATGACTTTCATTGCTGCAGTCACAATCGTATCAATTGAAGCTTCCAGCAGCATAAAATATAGCATCTTCCTTTATTGATTTTGGCTATCCATATTCTGCATGCAAGGTCTAGTCTAGCTTTTGATTCCTCAGATAATGGTAATTAACATACCCATACTACAGGCAGAAATGGATCAGTTGGCTGAGTAAGCAAAATCAATACCTCAAGACGCGATATCGCTGGCTTTCCACTCTGCCCTGGACCACATGGACAATAAAAACACATACATCAGGCGGTTCTTCATAGACTAAAGTTCGGAGTTCAACACTATCATCCACTCCAAACTTGTCACAACACTCAGGGAACTGGGTTTCTGCTCATTATTTTGCAACTGGATTCACGACTTCCTCATCAACAGAACACAAGCGATACGAATTAGCGACAACACTCCCTCCTCAATAACCATTGGCACAGGTGCACCTCAAGACTCTGTGCTCAGTCCCCTGCTCCACTCACTCCCCCTATCACAATATAGGCGCACTCAATTCTAAATCCATCCTTAAATAGGATGGAGACAATACCGCTGGACAAATTACTGATAATGATGAGCAAGAGTATAGGATGGAGATCGATCATGTGGTTGAATGGTGCCAGAACAGCAACTTTGCCATCAACATCAGAAAATCCAAGGAACTGATTGTTGACATTAGAATAATAATAATAATAATAATAATACATTTTATTTATGGGCGCCTTTCAAGAGTCTCTAGAAGAGGATGGTCTCAGGGAGGGAGTTCAGGCTTTTGACCCAGCCACCTCGCTTGTTGGGCAGCTTCCTGGAGATGATGTTCCTCTGCTTTTGCTGCCCTTGTGCTGGCTGTAATGTCAAAGAGTCGCATTCCAGAACCAGCTATTCCTCTCGCCAAGTTGTTCTAAAACAGTTACATTGGAATCTACCCAACCATGTGAAAAATTGCCAACTATCTTCTGATAACAAGTCTGGCTAAATACCATCCAATCAACCTACTGTCAAACGTCAGAGAAGTGATGTAAAATGTCATAGATAACTTTATCAAGCAGTAGGTATTCTCCAATAACCTGTTTACTTTCCCTGAGTTTGTATTTCACTCGGGTCACACCAAGATTTCATCATGAGTGTACTAAACTTGGAAGAAAAAGCTGAATTCCAAAGGCAGGAATGACCATCTTAAATTCAAGGCAGGTAGTCAAAAAGACACAAAATGCTGGAGTAACTCAAAGGGGTCAGGCGACTAGTCGTGCTGGAGAACATGGAGCAGTAACATTTCAGATCTGGACCCCTCTTCTTGTTTTTTTTTGTAAACCACAATCTGCAGTTTCTTGTATCCACATAGTAACTGTGAACAATCCTGGTGAACCAAAATCAATAGACATGAAGGAGAAAGAACTCCAACTGTTAGATTTAATAATTATACAAACGAAGATGGCTGCAGTTGGTAGGTACATGATCCCAGCCCATGAACATCACTGCACAAGGGCAGAATCCTAGATCCAAGCATCCATAGCTGCTTCTTCTTCCACTTCTGACCATATGGAAGGAAACGTTTGTTGTCGTACAACACTCAATCCATTTGCTTCTCAACAGCAAATAAAGCACCTGCGCCTGTATGCAGAGGTGCTTAAGTGACAGTTGCCATGGGGTGATGGCAAGTAACTTTCATCCCATAAAACCCATTTCCATCGAGAGATAGAGAGTTCCATTTCCAACAAGAAAGTACAAGTACCATTCATTGGCATTAATATCATCTGACCCCCATCAAAATCCTGGTGATCAGCATTAACCAAAATTCAAAAAGACCAGCAGCAACAAGCAGTTCAAAGACTGGAGATCCTGCAACAAGTGGCTCACCACCAGTGTTTGCACCATCTATGTAGCATCAGTCAGAAGTGTGATGAAATGCCATTTAGCTGCCTGGATAAGTTCAGCTCCCATTGCACCAAGGATAAAAGTAGCCCACTTCATTGACAACCATTCACTACCCTAAACTATGATTCCTTCCATCGCCAATGCACCTCGGCTCCTATCTTTGCTCGACTCAACAAAATACACAAAACACACTCACCTGTGCAACAGCACCACACTAACCCATAACGTCTACCACCAAGAAAGATAAAGGCAGCAAGCACGTGGGAATACAAACACCAGCTGTTTCCCTTCCAAGGAACATAACAACCTGTATTGGAAATGTATCACCGTTCATTCATTGTCACTGGGTTTAGATGCGGGAGCTCGCCATTCAGCAGTGTTGTCATAATGTAGTGATTCAAACAGGTGGCTCGCTACCATATACCCCAGGGTGAATGGAGATGAACACTAAATGCGGAACTTGCTAATCACATGGTCATCCTGAATAATGAATAAATAAAACTTGTGTCGTGCTTGGAAATGAGTCTGGTTGATAGGAAAGACCACGAAACAGAATTTCCTCACCTTGCCTGTGGGTTCAGGGTGAAACCTATCTTCCAGTCATTTACTAATTTCCGATCCTCATTAATTCATCTGAACTCACTGACCGAAACAATCTTTAGAAGACAGCTGAACGCAGAATAAAATTCATGTTCCTTCATGAACGCAGGTCTTTGTCATTAGTCCCAACTATGCTAGAAGCCAATCGAAAACTGCAAGATACAGCATTAGCAAGTTGTTTAACCACTTCTTAAGAGTATCAGATGTCCATAAAGTAACTTCCACAAAGAAACAAAGGCAGGGCAACAAATAATGCCACTGTCCTCAGTGCCGAGCCACAGTGCCAGATGAAATAAATGTCGCAATTTGACTTTCTGGAAGCTGGACAAAAACAGGCAACAATGGAACAGTTCTCAGATGTAAGTTATCCTGAAGAAGAGTTATTATTTTACACACTCACAGGACAGATGGAGTGCAGTTCAAACTAGTCTAGATTGTCTTAAATGCTGACCCGAGCTGTGATTATACACTTGAGATCACAGGGCAGCATATGAAAAATGAAATGTTTCAAATTCCTATTAATAATGAATAAAGTACTCTTTCACGATGTTACAACAAGCATTTTGGACACAGTGCATTTGCATGCACTTTGTTGCTATTGAAATGAGCAGAGGCTGCCAGCCATTCAGAGTTTTACCAAGGGCAATTGTACAGACTTATAGTGACAAACCTGTAATTCCAGTGGCCTCATGTTCAGATGCAAATAAGGTCACAAAAGCACAAGTAAGAAAATCAATGTTAAAGAATATTAAATTGCCAGGGAACATTCCAAATACCTCCGCTTGGTCTTGGCATGCAGAGTTTAAAAAGTGAATTAACTGCATATTTTTCATCTCTCCAAATGAACAATAGTGATCGCAATAGAGATTGAGTATTAAACCATCATGACTGTGAACTGCACTTGACTTGCAACACCGTGGTAGCAAAACTTTGGTCTCAAATCCGATACCATTCTAACTTTCATGCAGATGCACACAACAACCACAGATCTTCAATTTTCTCACCAATATTGGGTTCTTGTTCTGCAAAAGCTGCTGTTATAATACAAAGCACCGAATGTTCAGTTTAGATAATGTCATTTGTTACCAACTTTTTTAAAGAAAAGTAGCAAAGAAAACATCAGATAAATTATTACATTTTTTTATAAATTGTTCTTTTCCAGGATGTGGATATAGCTGCCTTTGCCAACATTTTTATTATCCTTCCCCTATTTTCCTTAAACTGAGGATGTAGTTATGAGCCAACTGCATTACTTAAGTGTATCTCTTAGCCAAAAATATGGCCCTAACCGAGTCCCACTTGCTATGATTTCTTCTGAAACCCCTCCATCTTGACAAGACACCACATTCAGTGTGTTAAAACACTAAATGCTGGAGTAACTCAGCAGGTCAGACAGCATCTCAGGAGGAGATGGTTTGGTGACGTATCGGGTTGGGATCCTTCTTCAGCCAGATTGCAATAGGGGGGGAGAAAGCTGGAAAAAAGGTGGGGCGAGACAAAGCCTGATAAGTGAAAGGTGGGTTCAGGGGGTTGATAGGAATATGTGTGGACAAAAACTAGAGATGAAATGGTGACCTAAAATGGCGAGTTACTCCAGCACTTGGTGTTTTACTCAAGATTCCACCATCTGCAGTTCCTTGTGTTTCCACATTCTGCGAGTCTATCGTTAGCCATCCATTCCAGTGTACACTTGACAATAATAAACCTATATCATCGTCTTTGCAGCCATATCCATCAATCCTCTCTGCCTGGAGACATTTTCAATGTGAAGTCCTCGGAAAGAAATGCAGTTTGCAGTCTTCCAAGAGACTTTAGTAAAAGCAATATTTAAATGCTAATATATTAGTACACACATCCACGAGAAACTCAGTGTAGCTTCCTTTTTTCGGGGAAGAGGATTCCAGATCCAAATTGCCCTTTGTGTTGTCTCTGAACCCGCTCACAAGTTAAACACAATTGGGCCAAGTAAAGGCGACACTTGAACAGAACGGGCTGCAAATGGACACGGCCAACATTCTCTGCATGTACAGGATCTGAAACAATCCGAACAAACAGATATGCCAGAAAAATCAGGATATTGACTGCTTGAAAATCTTTAAGGTTTTTTTTACTCAAACCTACAGGAGAAAACCAGAAGGCAATGAGGAAGTTAAAGCTGTAATGAAAACCAGCAGTGAATGCTATAACAAAGCATGATGACATCTCCCTGTTCCAGTCACAGCTCCCTTGGCATTTGGTTTCATGAACTGCGTAAATATGAATGGTCGGATTGATAAATAAATGTACTTCAGAACAAACAAATACTTATAAACTATTTCTCCAATCTGTACATATACATTTGTCTAGTATTTCCTGTTTACATCTGGGTGGGAATCTGAATTCTTCTTGTAGCTCAGAGTTTGCTCATCTGGACAAAGGACTTGCAGTGTCATAGACCTCAGCAATCATGTGCTTCAGAAAACCAGAGTTGACTATTCATTCCCTCCCGATCCCCTGTCCCACTATTAAACTAGATCACAAGTGAATGCTATAGTAGATCATGGCTGATCTAGCTTCCCTCTCAACCCCATTCACCTGCCTTCTCTCCGTAACCTCTGATAGTCCACCTAATCAAAAAACCATTAATCTCTACCTCAATAATCTCCAATGTCTTGGCCTGCATACCAGTTTGTGGCAATGAATTGTACAGATTCACCATTCTCCGACTAAAGAAATTCCTTCTCATCTCCATTTTGAAGATATGTCCTTTTATTCTGTGGCTGTGCCCTCTAGTTCTAGACTCTCCCATTACTGGAAACATCCTTTCCATGTCCACTCTACATAGGCCTTTCATTATCCTGCAGGTTTCAATTAAATTCCACCCATCCTTTCAAACTCCAGCTAGTACAGGCCCAGAACCTTCAAACGCTATAAATTGAAGCATCCGGAGAAAACCCACACAGCCACAGGGGGAACGTGCAAACTCCACACAGACAGCAGAAACTAGACATTGAATCCAATACACCAGAGCGGTGAAAGAGCTGCACTACTTGCTGAGCCACTGTGCTGCCATTAGACATGCTCTCATGTCCTGGACGCTGCAACCATCACAAATAGTTTTGTTCTAACAATTCTGTCAACTTCTGATCAAGTTATAAATTTCACTGTTACAAAAGAATAGCTGTTCATAATCATTCAAAGCTAAAAGATGTATAAATATATTTTTCTCATTAGTTTATTCTTTGCAGCGATCTAAACCAAAACATTTATTACTTAAAATCTGGAAATGGTTGCTACCAAGGGACCTCTTTATGTATGTGCTCCAATTTTCACTGGCCAGTTTTCTAAAGGGATGGCTCTACTCACTGACACCACCAACAACAATGAAGGATTTTGAAGTAATCACTTCAGAAATAAAAGCTATGCAGCAGTCAATATGAAGAAAAGGCACGGCAGTTGCAAGGAAAGACACAAAATGCTGGAGTAACACAGCAGATCAGGCAGCATCCCTAGGGTTCATGGATACGAGATGTTTTGGGTCGGGGCCCTACTTCATACCTTTCTTCCATCAATTTGTATACAGAAACTTCTACATATAGCAATCTGTTTTTTTGTTTAATGCGATGATAACCAAGTTATATATTTGCCCCTTCTACTCATCAAAATAATCTTACAGGTTCTTTTACACTAAACAGAGATTCCAGTTAACATCTCGTGTGAAAATAACTGCACTCACTCAGTTTCCCACTGAAATTAAAAAACTCAGATTATGTGCTTAAATCTATAGTGCTCTCTAAAGCCCTTGCAACTTCTCAGTACCTTACTATAATCCCTACACACTCATGACTGTATAACCAAGCTCAGTTTCAACTCCATCTACAAGTTTGCCGATGTCACTATTGTGACGGCCGGATCACAAACAATGATGAGATGGAGTACAGAGAAGAAAACACCATGCATTATGGTGTCAGGACTATTAACTTTCTCTCAATGTCAGCAAGACAAAGGAGCTAGTTATTGACTTCAGGAAGCAATGGGGAATAAGTGTATGAAGGAACTGCAACTGCTGGTTTACACCGAAGATAGACACAAAATGCTGAAGTAACTCAGTGAGTCAGGCAGCATCTCTGGAGAAAAGGAATAGGTGATGTTTTGGGTCAAAACCCTTCAGCAGACTCATTGGGGAGTACATGTCCCAATCAGCATCAATGGTGCCAAAGTGGTTGAGAGCTTCAAGTTTCTATGCATTAATATTATCAATGATCTGTCATTGACCGATCACATTGGTGCAACAGCGATTGTGAAAGCAAGCATGCCAAACATCTACTTCATTACACCATCCATCCAGATGGCCATTTTGAACTGGAATCCAAAAGTCTCTAAATATCGATATTCCCAAGGTTCCTGCCATTTACTCTATGTGTTCTGCCAGCATTTGATACGCCAAAATGCATTACCTCACATATGCCTGGATTATTAATTATGGCAAGAAAAGTGATTAAAAACCATGTAGACTGCATCCTTTAATGGCCTAAGCATGGAATACAAGAACTGGGATGTTATCTAAAACCGCATGCCACATTTTGGACATGCACCTGAATTGCCAAGGCATAAAAGGCAACAGACTGGTAAATGGGATTAGTACAGATGCACAATGGTTGGCATGAATATGGCAAGCCAAAAGACCTAGTATATCCAACATTAATTGGGCCATAGCTTCAGCACTGGGTATGACTCGAATCACCATATTGTAGGAAAGTTGCAATTGCATTGAGAAGGTGCAGAGAAGATTGACAAAGTGTTGTTAGGAGAAAAAATATACTTATGAGAATAAACTGGATGCACATCAGTTGTTTTCTTGAAACTTTTAATTGACCTGTATAAAATTAGGAGTGGACGAGGCAGATTTAAAAGAAAGGTCCCGTAGATTACACCACTCCAGGTGAAAGCTTACTGGTACTGCTGGGAGGAAAAGTAACGAGAAAGATTGAAGGAAATGTAATAATAATAATAATAATAATAATAATAATAATAATAATATATTTTATTGTCATTGCACGTCAGTGCAACGAGATTTAGTATGCAGCTCCAACCGATGAAAAAGAAAAGTAAAATAAATAAATAAGCTGTGTGTCGTGACCATCCGAGGGAGACAGTCCAGGGGGGGTGGGGGGCACTCAGCAGGGCCGGTTCAGAGCCGCTATAGCTCTTGGAATAAAGCTGATTCTGAGTCTGGAGGTTCGGGCGTAGAAGGCCTTGTAACGTCTGCCGGAGGGCAGACGTTATCAATACTACAGCCTTACTAATGGGAAGCTGTTCAATCTACCGTAGCCATGCTATAGAACTACGATCACCCAAACTCATCAAATGCACAATGCATACGATGCTTGTATTTGCTCACTTGGTATCAGAGCTCCATCAACATCAAATCAGTCAGCTGAAGCGTACCCGAGGGTCTTTTGCACAACATATGCAGGTTAAAGATCCTCAACCAATCTACCCCTGCTTTACAACACTGCCTCTGAAATACAGATGCAGTCTTGAAACATGGACAAGGGTCATTTACCCAGTGTAGGGGAATTAAGAAGCAGAGGACAAAGGTTTAAGCTGAGAGAAGAAACTAACAGGTATCTGAGGGGTAACCTTTTCACCCAGAGGGTTGTGGATACATGGAACAAGTTGCCAGTGGCCGGTAGGATAACTGCATTTAAAAGGCATTTGGACAGTACATGAATAGGAAAGGTTTATGGGGATATGGTCCAGACACGAGAAGGTGGGACCAGGGTAGATGGGGCATTTTGGGCAAGTTGGGCCTGCTTCCAATCTGTTTGACGCTATATCATATTTGGCCCTCCTGCTCCATCTATGGCCTCATTGGCCACCTTACAACCCTCAGACTGGACTGGTAGCAAATCACCCTTAAACCCAATGAACCATTTCAGAAGGTACAGGAAGGATGTATTACTCTTAGTAGAAGGCTCAAAAATAAAGAACCCAAACGTCTGATGCAAGGATGAAACAGGAGATGAGGAAAACCATTTTCACCCAAAGGATAGTGAGGGTGTGAAGTCACTATCTGAAAGGATGATAGAAGCAAGAACGATACATACATTTAAAGAGTAGTTGGATGTGTACTCAAAGAGCTACAACCAACTGAGATACAGACCAATTGATGGAAGGTAGGAACAGGCCAGGGAACCCTTTACTGACCGGCACAAATGTGTCAAACTAAAAGGCATCCTGTGTTGTAAATTTTCTAAGTTTGAATTTACGTGCCATTCTGCTGACACAACAAAGTTCATGTCAGTGATGACAGAAAGGACACAACCCCCATTCAAAATCCACATTTATAGCCTTATCTTCTTGGCTAGCTCCTTAGAATCAAGGATTACTTTTTTGCACTCTGGTAGGTTGGGCTATGAGGTGGCTGTCAAGGACAAAGTGCGAGCAGCAGCCTCTTCCATAGATAGGGCAGGCTTTGGCCGACAGAGGTGGGCAGGTGGTGAGGTGGACCACTACACATATGGAGCGGAGCCTTTATGCATCCTGGTTTCATTGTCTTGAAATTCTCAATACTGTCCCAATGCTCCTTCTCCACTTTGAGCAGTCATGGCATCCGAAAGACAAAGGTCCTCGATCAACTTGGCCCCTGATAATAAAGGGTCAAGCTGACACCTTTCAGAACATGGACCTCTCCCCATATCTTGGGTTCCATTTCAACAAAGATAGAAAAAAAAGACGATATTCACCAATGCCTTCAATGTTGATTGGTATTTGAACATCAAAACCACAGACTTGGCACAAACCTCAGTCTATCAGACAACAGCGATCCCTTCTCTCCTACAATTATCTGAAACCTGGATTTCTGATAGCAGGCATCTCAAGGTGCCGAAAACAAAATGCCAGTGATACTTAATGCATTATTGCAGGCAACACCTCAAACATCAAAAGTAGAAAACAATATATCTTCCTCTTTCTTCACATACGATGAATATGTCCACTAATCAAGTTAACAAAATCCATTTGGTTGTTCTGCATATTCCTTGTGGGTTAATTCCAATGTAGGTTAAAGTATACGTTTGTGAACTGTTTTCCAAACAACTCAATATATTTGTTTAGTTCTTGGACAATCTCATCAAATTACCTTACAAATGAGAGCATTATCACTATTGACAGTAAGAAATGATGTGCAGACCACTCCACCAAGACTGCACCTCATCTTAAGAAGTGCTTTCCCCAAGATCCGAGGGGTTAGTCAATTGTTCAATTGTACTTTATTGTCACATGTACCCAAGTACAATGAATACTACACATTAGGCACAATCATATTAAGTATGAGAGCAGTCACCACATTTTTGGTGCCATCCTGTAACTTTCAAAATCTTTTTTTTGTGGGTACATGTTGGGAGTCTTAACGGCCATTAAGACCCATTGTCCTGGCCTCTCTTCCAACCCGCCGAGCATAGTAAAGCACTGTCCCACCCTCCCTAAAGTATCGTGCCCCCCTCCACGCCATTGTTAATACACTGTCCTGTCCCTGTCCCTGTCCCTGTCCCTGTCCCTGTCCCTGTCCCTGTCCCTGTCCCTGTCCCTGTCCCTGTCCCTATCACCTCTAGGGGGTCTGTCTGCTCCTTCCTCTCCCCCCATCCCATCCTAAACGCAGATCCCAGCTGGAGGCCCGGAGTTAAGGACACGCCCTCTGATAAGGCATATGTCATCCCTCCTTTACGATTCTGCCCCCCACCCTGAGTCTACCGACCACCCGCCCTGCACTGTCGACCCCTCGTCACTGCCGCTCACAGCCTGAAGCGGGGACGGCCCTTCTCTTCGCTTCTACCCCCTCCCCTCCCCTCCCCTCCCCCCTCATCCTTGGGCCGGGACAGCGGCTCCACTCTCCCCTCGCACGGGTGTCGGTCGTTTCTCGTCCCCACCAACCCCCTCGGCCTGTCCCAGCCTGACCGGGCCTGGCCTGACCTGACCTGACGGGACCGGACTCACCAGCTCATCCTGTCCGTTGCCGCCGCCGCCGCCCGTCGCTACGTCAGCGCGTCACCCGCAGACGGGGGTCAGAGGGCACAGGGTCGCCGTCGTTGACGCGCCGGGCCCCGTTGCCATGGCAGCCGCTCCATTCATGCTCAGCCTCAGCCCTCCATTCTCCAACTACTAGTTTCACCAAACGTCACCCACTCCCTCTCTCCAGAGATGCTGACCGTCCCGCTGAGTCACACCAACATTTTGTCCACACGGTTTAAATCAGCATCTGCACTTCCTCCCTGCTACTTCCACTGGTTAATTTTACTCCCTGTCACATTCCTCCTCTTCTTCTTCCATGTGGCGTGCACAGCCTAAAGTTGCAGGACAACTTGTTCTATTTGATCTTCTGTTTGTGCAGGTCGAGTTGATTGCATTAGTCGAAGCAGGGCGGACCACATGAAGATTGCAATCTTCCACCCCACCTTCCTCCCAGCCAACGATGAACCGTTCTACGTTTTCCTTGATCAGCATCTGTTTTGATCTGTCGTCTTCACACTTCACACATCCACATGTCTCCAGTCTCCCTCTCCCCTGACTCTCATTCTGAAGAAGGATCTCGACCTGAAACGTCACCCATTCCTTCTCTCCAGAGATGCTGCCCGACCCGCTGAGTTACTCAGGCATTTCGTGTCTATCTTAAGAGTTAATGGTGTTTTTTTCCTGGATTTGGCTCAGCTTCGTGCACCTCCAAGCCAAAGAACCAAAGCGATTGGTGGGAAGTCATTTTATTCTTCATCAGTGATCTGCAGTGCGCTGAATGCAAAGGCACAAGGATCGAAATCAACGGGAACTTTTCAAAGGGAATTGGATAAAGACTGGGGTGTGTAGGAAGGAACTGCAGATGCTGGTTTTCCGAAGATAGATGTACTGCAGCAAGTATCCCAATCAGTTGCCCGGAGGCTGCAGAGAGTGGTGGTCTCAGCCTGGTCCATCACCGAAACAGATGTCTCCACCATCAAAAACATCTACATGAGATGCTGCCTCAGGAAGGTGGCATCTGTCGTCAAGGTTCCCAACCAATAGGTTAAGGTCCTCTTCTCGCTACTGCCTTCAAGCAAGAGGTACAGAAGCCTGAGATCACACACCACCAGGTTCAGGAAGAGCCACCTTCCTACAACTATGGATAGGGAAGATTTAGAAAGATATGGGCCAAATGCAGGCAGGTGAAATGGAGCATCTTGGTTTGCATGGGCAAGTGGAGCTGAAGGGCCTGTTTCTGTGCTGTTAATTGAATTGTTTAAATTAATTTAAACAATGAACCTGGATTAAAATTAGAGGACATTTCCGTTAATCTAGCACTGTGAAGGAACCGAGACTTGGGTGAGTGGAAAGGAGCAAGGTGTGGCCACGGCCTGGTCCATCACAGGTACTAACCTCCCATCATCGAAGGGATCTATAGGGGGCACTGCTTCAAAAAAAGGCACTAATGTTTTTTTTATTTATTGAACTTTTTTTGGTTTATTATGTCATCTATGAGTTCTATACTTACAGACATGTTAGGCTGCTGCAAGTAAGAAATTCATTGCCAGAGGAGGTAGTTGAGGCTGGGAGTATCCCAACGTTTAAGAAACTGGTAGACAGGTACATGGATAGAACAGGATTAGAGGGATATGGACCAAACACAGGCAGGTGGGACTAGTGCAGTTAGCTGGTATGGGAAAGTTGGGCCAAAAGGCCTGTTTCCACACTGACTCTCTATGACTATAGGTGGGACTAGTGCAGATGGGACATGTTGGCCAGCATGGGCAAGGTTGGCCGAAGGGCATGTTTCCATGTTGTAAGTCTATGACATTATTGTTTCATTTTTGGTACATGTGACAATTAGACATTCTTGAGTTTTTTTATTTACCATTGGAGAGAGAGTAAAACAGATCCAAAATCACAGATGCTGGCACATTCCCAGAGATAGTGGCCAAGTGGAAGTGCGCTCCAAGACAGACAACAAAAATACCAACACACTCCCATGGTAATTGTGCAAATGTTGACACATTCAGAAAGGGCAAAGCTCGATGACACATATCCAGAAACAGACGCGAATACCAGTGAGAGAGAGAGATCATAAGTAACAGTGGACTTGCAAGATAAAGCGCAAACAGTGGCAAACGCCCAGAGAGAGGACAAACACTGGCACACTCTCGGGGGGAGGACAAACAGTGGAGCACCCTCAGAGAGAAGACAAACACTTGGCACAATCCCAGAAAGTGGTCAAACACTGGCGGACACACAGAGGGAAGACAAACACGGTTGCACGCATAGAGGACAAATGGGGCACACCCAGAGGGAGGACAGACACTGGCACATGCCTGGAGGGAGCACAGACTCTAGCGCACCCCAGAGGGAACATAGACACTAACGCACCCCCAGAGGGAGGACAGACACTGGCACACTCCCAGAGGGATGACGAACACTGGCTCATTTCCCAGAGGGGGAACACAAATACAATCACCGAGATTGCAATTACCAGGACATTCAAAGGAAAAATGGTCACATTTCTGGCAAAGTTCTCAGAAGGAGTCCCCCCCACAACTACTAACACACTCCCATTTCATGAAAATACTGGCACATAATCATGGAATAGACAAAAGAATACTGACTATTTAAGAGAAAACGCACAGACACTGGCACACTCCCAGACTGTGACCACAAATACTAACACAATCCCAGATAAAGACCACAATTACTTGCACATTCTTAGAGAGACCGCAAATACTGGAAGACTCCAAGAAAGACTGTGACTGTACATGTCCTTCCAGGAAGAGCGCATAGGTTGATAATCGCTCAGCGGGTGTGTGTGAATGCCAAAACACTCCCGTAGGGTGCGAGTTAAAACAAACACTCCAAAGGTAATATATAGGTACTGACACATTCCGGGAGAGGGTGCAAATATTAGCAATTCCGACAGTGATCCCGGAAGTACGGGCACACTGCCAGGAAAAGACCACAACTATTCACATACACACATTGGAGGGACTGCAAATACTGAACACGCCCAGTGCAGGTGTGTAAATAGTGACACACTCCCTTAAGATGTGCACAAGTGCCGACTTACTCCAGAGAGTGGGCAGGTATTGGCACACTTCCACAGCGTGGGCACGTACTTGTATGCTGCAACAGAGTGGACGACTACTGACAGACTCGCAGAAAGGCAGCACAAATGCTGACAAACATCTCAAAGCAGCAAATTGCCAACACATTTCCAGAGCAAGTGTTCAAATACTAACACACACTCAATTACTAACAAGCACTCCTGGAAAGAACCCAACAAGACAATCGCACTTCTGGAGAGAAATTGCAAATACTGTCACATTCCTGGTTAGACTGTAAATGAAGACAAACTGCTGGAGAGAATTCACACTGACTTACTGACTTACCTCATGGTGTGAAAAAATGCTGATATTCCCAGAGGATGCGCATAAATGTTGACACACCCTTAGTATGTGTGAATAAATAAAGTGTATTATATTTATAATGTGTGTGTGTATGTATATGTGTGTGTGTGAGTATATATATATATATATATATATATATATATGTGTGTGTGTGTGTGTACACACACATATAAATATATAAGTGTGTGTGTATATAATATACCAGACTAAGTGGGACCCATTGGGTCCCATGTTCACACGGGAGGGCTGGTCCCCCCAATGCAATATTCCACCTCTCCACTAATTCCAATATTGCTGGCCAGTGAGCGGGGGGGGTTGGCTTTCTGGAGCGTTAGTATGGGTGTTATGAGCTGAAGGGACTGGTTTCCAGAGGGCTAGTATGGACATTGTGGGCCTAATGGATTCTTGGGCTGGCAGCTCAGTCACTCAGGCCTGGTGGGCTGGCAGCTCAGTCACTCAGGCCTGGTGAGAGACTCTGTGAAAGAGAAGGGGGGAGGGTGGAGAATCAATTTTAGACATTTTTCATCTTTTTCAGCAGATCACAGCAAGGAAGTAGGAAAGTCTATCCTGGCCTGGATCTCACAGGAAGCAAATGAAGGGAGGGAGAAAAATACTGGGGTGAGGTTTAATACTTGCAGGGGGAATACTTACTGATGGACCAAAGGGACTCCTCCTTGGCTAGTACAGGCCTGATGGACCGAAGGGACTTAAAAAAAAAAAAAAAAAAAGATTCACAGCTTAAAATCACAGTTGTGGCCTCTCTCTCGTGATCTTCCAGAATGACTGACTCACTTCCAGGCATCCAGGGTTTTATAGTCCTGCTCCCCACAGAAGGGGCGTTATCTTTATCATGGTGATTGACAGGTGAGAGGGCCAATCACCTGATCTCAAGATTTTTTAAACATTCATAACTTTTTTATTTTTCATCGATCTAAAAAATCTTCGGGGCTGCCTCAGCGGAGGAGGACTGTGAGTAAGATGGCCAAAAATCATAGCGATATATGGTAGCATTTTTACTAAAATCAATATACAGCACAGACAGGAAGTGGTCAAGATGAGACTTTTAGTTATATAGAAGATGAACACAAAAAGGGTAGCCACAGTGGTGCAGCGGTAGAATTGCTGTCTTACAGCACTTGCAGCGCTGGAGACCCGGGTTCATTCCCGACTATGGGTGCTGTCTGTGCGGAGTTTGTACATTGTCCCTGTGACCACGTGTGTTTTCTCCAAGATCTTCGGTTTCGTCCCACACTCCAAAGAAGTACAGGTACTGTATGTAGGTTAATTGGCTTGGTGTATGTGTAAATTGTCCCTAGTGTGTGTAGGATAGTGTTAATGTGCGGGGATTGCTGGTCGGTACGGACTCGATGGGCCGAAGAGCCTGTTTCCATGCTGTATCTCCAAACTAAACTAAACATATGCATAACACATGTGTTTATATATATATTAACAAGTGTTAATCTACTCCCAGAGTGGGCACAAATGCTACCACACTTCTAGACAGACTGTGAAAATACACATTCTGGCAACTTTCAATCTCCAGAACCTTTGCAAATGATAAATACACCTTCCTGGAAGTTTTATTACACAAAGCTGTTTTCTATGCATTTTGCAATGAAACAGGATAAAGGGCATTCATATATAACAAGTAGGATCAGGAGAAGGCCATTCTGCCTTCATGCCTGCTTTGCTATTCAATAGGAATTTAAATATTTCATTTCACTGCAAGTAAGAATTTCATTGTTCCGTTTCAGCACATATGACAATAAAACACTCTTAACTCTCACTTGAAATCATGAATGATCTTATGCTTCAGTGATACTTTCCTGTGTTTATCCATGTCCCTTCATTTCCAGAGTTTCCAAACAAATCTCAATCTCTTTTTTTGAATATACTCAATGACCTTGGTGGGTACATGGAACACGCTACTAGAGGAGATTGTTGTGGCAGGTGCTATAAAAGACACTTGGATAGGTACATGGATAGGATATGGCCCAAATGCTGATAAATGGGACTAGCGTGGATGGAGCATCTGGGTGGCATGAACGAGTTGGGACATTGGACCTGTTTCCTTGCTGAATGATTCTATGATACTATGGCACTGGTCACATAATCATTCATTACATTCATAATCACTACTCCACACTCCCCACTCCCCACTCCCACCTTTCATCAGTCGCTATCCCAGAAACAACAAGTTCGCTGATGACACAACAGTGGTGGGTCTCATCAGTGACAATGATGAGTCGGCGTACAGGATGGAGGTGGAGCTGCTCACAGGATGGTGCAAATCCCACAACCTCATTCTCAACGTGGGAAAAACTAAGGAGATGGTGGTTGACTTCAGGAGGGCGGGAAAACAACACCATACACCTCTGCACATCGATGGAGCTGATGTGGAAAGGGTCAGCAGCGTGACGTTCCTAGGACTCCACCTGTCAGATGACCTGATGTCCACAACCAACACCACAGCACTGGTCAAGAGAGCCCAGCAGCGACTACACCCTCTCCGAAGACTACGTAAAGCAGGTCTCCCCACTACACATCTACGAACTTTTTATAGGGGGACAATCGAGAGCACATTAACCAACGGCATCACTTCCTGGTTCGGGAGCTGAAAGGCGTACGAACGGCACCAACTTGACAGGATTGTGAAGACCGCCAGCAGGATTATTGGTGCTCCACTCCCTTTCTTGCTGGACATATACAGGAAGAGATGTATCAACAGAGCCATCTCCATCATCAAAGACCCCTACCACCCATCGCATCACATATTCTCCATCCTGCCATCTGGGAAGAGATACAGGAGCATTAGCTGCAAAACTAGCAGGATGCTCCTCAGCTTCTTCCCGCAGGCTATAAGACTGTTAAACGGACTTTGCCCCCTGCCAAAGTATCGCGCACCAACCACCAACCTGGACTGAGCCACTGTCGTGCCGCTGCCGATCGGAACGCCTGTTGATGTTTAGTTGAGAGTAGTGTTAAACTTGTTCATGATATATGTATTTTTATTTCTATTTATTTTTTACTGCACACTGAATGGACACTGGTTTGAGTAACGTTTTTTTGTTTCCTCTGGGTATGTGAGTACTCAGGAAAATGACAATAAAGATATACAATACAATACAATACAATACAATTAATATGGTAAACCTTTGTGGTATCCTGACCATCTTAGGTAGAGGGTAGCTGAACACAGTTCCAGCTCTATGTTTCAATTTGCTGATGACACCACCGTCGTGATTAGCACCATTGCTCTCAACGTCACTAAGACCATGGAGTTGATCGTTGACTTTAGAAGAGGAAAGCACAGGAACCACAAATTGTCTTCTTGAGTCCGCAACCATAGTCCCCTTGCCCAAAAAAACCCACATTTCCAGCCTCAACGACTACCGGCCAGTCGCACTCACACCAGTGGTGATGAAGTGTTTTGAAAAACTGGTCCGGGGTCATATCACATCATTCCTGCCCCGAAGCTTTGACCTCCACCAGTTTGCGTACAGAGCGAATAGATCTACAGAGGACGCTGTAGCCACAGCTCTCCATGCTGCACTGTCCCACCTGGAGCAGCCGGGGAGCTACGTTCGGATGCTCTTTGTGGACTACAGCTCTGCTTTTAATACCATCCTTCCCCACAAACTGGTGGACAAACTGGGGGACTTGGGACTTCCACACTCCACCTGCATGTGGATAAATAGCTTCCTGTCGGGTCGCAGCCAGAGAGTCAGAGTGGGCCATCACACATCCACGGCCCTCAGCCTCAGTACCGGCTCTCCACAGGGCTGCGTACTGAGCCCCCTGCTCTACACCATCTACACACATGACTGCACCCCCGCCCACCACAGCAACACCATTGTCAAATTTGCGGATGGTGGGACTCATCTCCGGGGGGGACGAGTACGCCTACCGGGATGAGGCGGAGCAGCTGACAGTGTGGTGTGGAGAAAATAACCTGCTCCTCAACACCTTAAAAACCAAGGAGATAATAATAGACTTCAGGAAGAATAAAACGGACATGGTACCATTAATTATCAGAGGGGACTGTGTGGAGAGGGTGGCGGATTTCCGCTTCCTGGGAATCCATATTGAGGAGGACCTGACGTGGAGCGTGAACAACTCTGCGCTGCTGGAAAAGGTCCAGCAGAGACTGCACTTCCTGAGGGTGCTCAGGAAGAATAACATCACTCAGAGACTGCTGCTGTCCTTTTATCGGTGCTCCATTGAGAGCATCCTAACTTACTGTGTATGCGTGTGGTACACCAGCTGCACAGCGGCTCAGAGGAAAGCGCTCCAGAGGGCCATTGACAACGCCCAGAGGATTGTCGGCTGCCCTCTCCTTACCTTGGAGGACTTACACAGTTCCCACTGCATCAAAAAATCTCAAGAGTATTATAAAGGACATTTCCCACAACGGACACTCCCTGTTTGAACTGTTGCCATCAGGCAGACGGTACAGATCTACAAGGACAAACAGACTTAAAAGCAGTTTTTACCCCACTGCTTTAAAGTCACTAAATGTAGCCGCCAAGGAACGCAGGGGCGATACATACTAAGGGACTGTGGTACACTGTGAAATCCACAGAAGGATGTAGGGTTGGGTGTTTATGCGTGCTATTTTCATGATATTTATTTTAGTTGTTTATCTTTTTTTTTAATATTTTACCTTGTATGTATCGTTAGCTTTTAGAAATGTTTGAATGGTGCACTGACTGGCTGACATTTTAAAATTTTGTTGTACATGGTTCATGTTACAATGACAATAAAGAAACCATTCTATTCTTATTCTATTGAGGAGGTCAGAGTGGAGAGAGTCAATAACTTTGTTGCAGGGCATGCATTTTTCTGAAGATCTGTTGTGGACCCAGCACATTGATGCAATCATTAAGAAAGCCCAACGACATCTCTATTTCCTCAGAAGATTGAGGAGATTCGGTATGTCGATGAATATTCTCTGGAACTTATATAGGTGTATGGTGGAGAACATATTGACTGGTTGCATCATGGCCGGGTTCAGCAACTTGAACCCCCAGGAACGAAGGAGATTAAAAAAGTAATGAACACTCACAGGGCAAGGGTACTGTCCTCCCCACTATAGAAGAAGTCGATAAGAAGTGCTGCCTCAAAAAGGCAGCCAGCATGATCAAGGACCCAAATCACTCTCTTATTTCACTCCTGCCATCAGCACGAAAGTACAGAATTCTGAAAACTGTGACTACCAGGTTCAGGAACAGTTTCTTTCCAAGAACTATCTAGCTATTGAACACTACAAACACCAGCAAAACTTCGAACTACGGCATGTCGTGTTGCACTACGGACTTTGGACATTTGTGATGCACTGATATTGGGTGTTTTTATTTGTTGAACTTTTTTTTGTTTGTTTATCATGTTATCTATTGAGCACTGTGTTTACGGACCTGTTGTGCTGCTGCAAGGGCCTGTCCCACCTTGGCGTCATTTGCGCGTCATTTACGCGACATCCTAAAAATTGGTTGGCGCGTCGTGATATCCTCGCTCGCCACCTGTGTGACGCGCAAATGACGCACAAGTGGGACAGGCCACGGTTCATATGACCATTCAACACTCTTGACTTGACTCACGTACTAGGAGGCAACTGCACTCTGAGATTCATTGTGCAAAACCACACTGTGGTTTCTCTGCCTCCTCTTTTTTTTTACTAATCAAGAGGTTCTTGTCATTCAACTGAACTTCATTGACTCCAAATGAAGAGGTGAGGAGGTCACAGTTGCCATTACAAAGGGAGGCCCCCACTTTGTTTACCTGAAGAGTACCCACCCTGACAGGAATGTTAAAGATGATAGATAATTGCAGGGTTTTCTATTCAAACTTTCAGTAGTCATATTAAATGTGTGAAAGAGTTAAGGTTCAATCAGATTTTTTGGTGGTGTAGTGAATAATAGTGAATAAGGAGGCGGTAAATTTTATTATAATTTTTGATGCTGTTTCTCTTCAGATTTTTCTTCATAACCTTTGCATCTCTAACTCTTGCCCTCACATCAAAGCATTAAACTTGATGAGTGACGCTGATCACTGAGTCTACAGCAGGATGATCTAACGTTCTTAATTCTATACAGATTGATATTGAAGGAGACAGAAGCAGAGTGGGATATGCATTGAGTGTCTAGAAATTAGTCTGTTTCTTGAGGATCATGAGGTGAGGCATTTAGTTTAGTTTTTAGTTTTGAGATTCAGTGCAGAAACAGGCCCTTCGGCCCTCCGAGTCCGTACCGACCAGCCATTCCCGCACATTATCACTATCCTACACACACTAGGGACAATTTACACTTAAAGCAAGCCAATTAACCGACAAACATGTATGTCTTTGCAATGTGGGAGGAAACCGAAGATCTTGGAGAAAACCCACGCGGTCACAGGAAGAACGTACAAAGTCCATAAAGACATCACCCGTGGTTGGGATCGAACCCGGGTCTCCGGCTCTGTAAGGTGGCAACTCTACTGCTGCGCCACCGTGCCACATTTGAAACATAAAATGGCAAACAATGTCCCAGCAAAATCATTTCAGGAAAGATGTTTGTAAATCACCAGTGTATGGTGCAATGTCAAGGTTAGGAAGCCTGCATTTGAATATGCTTGCTGTCAAAGCCTGACGACACATCCTGTCGGAAACGAGCAGTCAAACCTGATTTATGTTGTATCTTGGGAGGTGCTATCTGACCATTTATTTCCATATTACAACAGTGCCAATATTTCACAAGCAATTTTCTTCTATGAAAATTGAACTTTGATAATGGTGGATTTTATTTTCCCACATCTTTCATTCCCACAGAGTCTTTTACTCAGAGTAGGGGAATCAAGAGCCACAAAATATAGATTTAGGTGAGTGGAGGAAGATTTAATAGGAGCCTGAGGGGCAACTTTTTCACACATGATTATGGTGGGTATGCAGAACTAGCTGCCAGTGGCGGTAAGTAGGAACTACAGATGGTGGTTTACACCAAGGATAGACACAAAATGCTGAGGGGTGGGGGGGTGAGAGATGGTGGTGAAATGAGTTGGGATTGACAACAGGAAGGAGAGGGGAGATATAGAGGTATTACTTGAAATCGGAAGGTGTGCAAGGCTGGTTTCCACATTTTTCCAATCAACAAATATCTTTCAACTAACATAACAAAACCTCAAAAGACTAGTCACTCACCAAACAAGGATCTCACAATCCTTGCTGTACCCAAAGTGAGAATCCCATGCGCAAAACACAAAGTGCTGGAGAAACTCAGAGGGTCAGGCAGCATCTATGGAGGAATGGATAAACGATGTTTCAGGTCAGAACCCTTCTTTGGTCTGGCATTGTTCCCAACCTGAAATGTTGTCTGTCTATTCCCACCATAGATGCTGCCTGACCCGATGAGCTTCTCCAGCACATTGTCTTAGGCTCACGATTCCACCATCTGCAGCCTCTTGCTTCTCCTGTCCTGCATTTCAACATTTAAAAACCTTAACAGCTTGGAGATAACTGAAAATGATTAAAGTACACCAAAATAAATGCACATTTATTGTTAAGATACTTTTTACATCAACGTCATTGGGTTGCAATGTTGGAGGAGGCCATTCAGCCCAAGTGATCGTTGCCTGTGTTTAACTCTAAACCTCCTCCTAGCCTCTCTGTCAGCACATCCTCCTGTTCCTTTCTCATGAATTTCCTTTGATTCCCCTGAAATGCAATATTGTTGTTCACTGCAGCCTCTCCCTGTGTGATCAAGTGCTAGATATGTCCCACTCCCTAGTTTCTCTGGAATTCCCTGTTGGGTTTATTAGTGACTCTCCTACATATCCACCCCAGGTTTAACCTGCACACAGGTAGAAACATGCCTCTTCTACATTATTGAAACATCCTCAATCAGCTCATTCCTCAGCCACCCCTGTTCCAGAGATTGTGCAAGGGTGCTTAATAGTTGCGGACACATCAAGGTGCGTTTATCCCCAGTGTGAAATAAATCCTAAATAAACAGTTGACACAAGATGCTAGCTGCAAATCTGCTGTGGTTTATGATAAGCTCGTGCTGTACCTGGCTGACCTAGGATCTGGTCTGAGGCCTTAGTTTAGTTTAGCTTAGACATACAGTGCGGAAACAGGCCCTTCGGCCCACCGAGTCCGCACCAACCAGCGATCCCTGCACATTAACACTACCCTATACACACCAGGGACAATTTTCATTTAAGGGTTTCGGCCCGAAACGTTACCTATTTCCTTCGCTCCATAGATGCTGCTGCACCCGCTGAGTTTCTCCAGCATTTTTGTGTACCTACAATTTTCATTTATACATTTCTACCAAGCCAATTAACCAACAAACCTGTATTTCTTTGGAGTGTGGGAGCAAAAAAGGTCACAGAGAGAGCTTGACAGAAAGCAGGTCAGTGTGCATCACCAAAACAGGTCAGGGCAGTATTGTGTTAAGAAGGTTGGGCTCTCGGTGGGTGGGACTCAGATGATGCACTTCAGTACAGGATTGAATCAATTCAGTGTGCCACTGAGAGAATTTCATGCTGCTGGCAGCAAGCGAGAGAATCATAAAGGGGCTTCAGTTAGTTTAGTTTAATTTAAAGATACAGCGTGGAAACAGGCGCTCCAGCCCACCAAATCTGCGGCAACCAATGATCACCCACACATTAATTCTATCCTACACACTAGAGACAATTTACAGAAGCTGATTAACCTACAAAGCTGCACACCTTTGGAGTGTGGGAGGAAAACGGAGCATCCAGAAAAAAAATGATGTGGTCACAGGGTGAACGTACAAACTCTTGTGCAGACAGCACCCGAGGTCAGGATCAAACCTGGTTCTCTGGCACTGTAAGGAAGCAACTTCTGGAGAAAACTCTTGCAGTCACAGGGAGAACGGTTCTTGGCTGTACGGAGTTTGTACATTCTCCCCGTGACCTGTGTGGGGTTTCTCCGAGATCTTCGGTTTCCTCCCACACTCCAAAGACGTACAGATTTGTAGGTTAATTGGCTTGGTATAAATATAAATTGCACATAATGTGTGTAGGACAGTGAGTGGATCGCTGGTCGGTGCAGATTCGATGGACCGAAAACCCTGTTTCTGTACTGTATCTCTAAAAAACAACAACAAAAAAGCTTGCCTTGAATAAATAGTATTTCAACAAGAAGGGACATTTATTCTTCTGCAAGTAAAACAAGTTATTTGAATCTTTTCTTAACATCAACTTTTAGGAAATGTTATCAGAAATACGTTTGGAATGTATTTCTAGGGCAACATGCAATTGGATGGATGACTCATTAATTGGTGCTGTTGTTAGTAAGGCTGATTTAATGAGATGGTATTGAAGCCTGAAGGTATTTTCTAATGAAGAAAACAAGCAAGAAATAGACAAATTATTGCATTCGCAGATTGAGAGCAAGATTACCTTAGTACATGAAGCATAAATAACATGTTTCCATCTCCCTGCCATTGTGATGAGAGGAAAAAATATTAATCTTTCTTTCATAATTAAGTATGATTTTGTTTTTAATTAATTTCCTCAGAGCTCATATTTGCAATTCAAGAAATAAACAGCTTGCCTTGGTAAATGTGGCTGTGAGATTGTTGGAACAGTTGTTTATAGTTATTTGCTCGCATGATGCAACCATCACCAGCATTTAAGCACATTTACTACTCATTATCTGTTGAACTGCACGACTTGCTCTACCACTTCAAAGGCATATTAAGAGTCACTCAACAAAGGACTCTGGAAATGCATAGAGTCTAGCTTCTGTAAGGATGGCTAATGTTAAGGGAAGCACGTTGGCACAACTAACAGAGCTGCCGTGTCACAGACACAGCAATCACGACCTCCAGTGCTGCCTATGTGGTGCCTGGACCAACCTGATCTCCCCGTTGCTAAACACTTTAATTCTCCTTCCCATTCCCACACTGACCTTTCCATCCTCAGTCTCCTCCATTGTCAAAGTGAGGCTAAATGCAAATTGGAGGAACAGCATCTCATATTTCACTCGGGCAGCTAACAGCCCAGTGGTATGACTATTGATTTCTCTAACTTCAAGTATCCCCAGCATTCCCTTCCCCTCTAACCCTCCCCCACCTAAGTCGCACCAGTTTCTCATTTTCATCCAACAAATAGCTGGCCTGTTTCCTTTATCATCGTTACTTGTTTGCATATCTTTCATTCAAGACATTGACAATAAAGTTGAATCAAATCATCAAATCAATCTTTCATTCATTGTTCTTTATCTCTCTACATCATCATCTCTCGTTTATATTTTCCCTAACTGGTCTGAAGAAGGGTCTTGATCCGAAACGTCATCCTGTCCCCCTGCTGAGTTACTCCAGCTTTTTGTGTCTATCTTCGGTTTAAACCAGCATGTGTAGTTTCCCCCTACACATGGTGTTTGCATCTACACTCTGCATGGGTTCCTGCTGAGGCTCCTGCTTCCTCCCACCTCTCAAAGGTATGAGGGGGGTTTTAGAGATACAGTGTGGGAGCATGCCCTTTGACCCAACGAGTACGCGCCGACCAACAATCACCCGTACACAAGCTCTACATTATCTCAGTTTCACATCCTACACACGAGGGCCAATTAACAGATGGCCAATGCAGAGTCCAGTATAATAGACCAGGAAGCTAACATATCCAGCATTCTATAAGCTACGAACCAGGCAAACATCCAGATGTTGCTTCCTCAGGCTGGATCTTGAATAAGGAGTCAGCCATTTAGGATTGGGGTGAGATTTCTTCACTCAGTTGAGAAAATTCCAAATCCTCTGCCAGGATTGTTTCATTTATCATCACAAAGCTTTTTGTTGCATGCTATCCAGTCAGAGGGAAGATTATACGTGATTGCAATCGAGTCATCCACAGGATAAAGAGAATAATGTTTAGTACACGATAAAGTCCAGTAAAGTAATTTAGGACATCCTGTTTGTTAAATGAGGATCTCAACCTGAAACATCACCTATCCATGTCCACCTGAGATGCTGCCAGACCCGCTGAGTTAATCCAGCACTTTGTGTCATTTTTTAATAAATCCGTAGCTGCAGTTCTTTGTTTTGGCTCTTTTCAACTCATTTTCCTTATCCAGTAATGGTTAAGAATGATATTGTATTAAACTCATGTACTGTTTTCCTACATTATAGATCATTGTTATGAATTGAAGTAATGTGCAGTGGCAATGCATAGTGTATGTATATGCAATACAGCTGCAGAACTTTGTTGTGGCATCATATTGTTTGCATTGGAGCTTCTGTTCTAAAGTACTGCCATTGTAAATTGCTGGAGTGCCGTGTGGTGTAATGAATTAGAATGACACGTCGCAATGCACTGGAGTGACAAGTTGTTGTTGTATGCTGCACCAACAATGTAAGCACCCCAGGGTGCTAACAAAACTGCTAAACATGGTGCCACAATTCACAACTCAAGGCTCTCTGTCAAAGCTGGAAATTGAGATTAGGTACTTTCCTGCAGGGCGCAAGAAAAACTTCAACCCACACTTATCTCTGTTTGACAATTACGTATTTAACAATTCAGTGTCTGAATTCCCTTGGGCTGCAGTTAGTGTCTCTTGAGTGTTACCAGGGGGTCTGCTGTAGTCCAACAAGTCCTACTCATTCATCGAGAAATGCTAACTTTTCAAGAGGATCATACCCACCTAATTTCATATTACTGCCAGTTACAATATTCCTCGAGAATATCCCAGAGCATTCTATGCTGTGTCAAAGAATATCGTCTCTCCATCTTACCTTTTATGTTGTCCTTTGTTTGCTGATGTTTCATCATCTCTCTCTTCCTTTCTTTTTCTCTCTCTTTCTCTCTCTCCCCTTTCTCTCCAACTCTCTCTCTTCTTTTTGCTCTCTCCTTTCTCTCCCACTCCCACTCTTCTCTCCTCTCTCTCTCTTGCATTGATTTAGAGTATTTTATATAAACATTCCAGCGTACTCAGAGAACACAGAACAGGATATCAGAATAGTATAACCCAAAATGTTCTCAGAGCATGTTAAAGCAGGAGGAAGAGACAGAAGGTTTAGTGAGGAATCTCAGCATGCAGCAATAGTGTTTATTTTAATCACAATGATAAAATAACGTATTGGAAGGGTATTGAAGCCTTTAGTGAAGCAATGGAAATTTAAAACAAAAAGTTAAAATGATTTAATGATTACTGTCCAATAATATCCTGAGGAGGTAAACAGAGACTCCCCCTCTACAGTGAATTCCCAGAGTATTTTAAAACCAGTGAAGGAGAAACCTCTTTGATTAAATGGATTGAAAGTTAATAAATCCTCTGAGACAAATTAAAAGTAGATTCCAGGGTGCAGAAGAAAGTCTTTAAGAAGGAACTGCAGATGCTGGAAAATTGAAGGGAGACAAAAGTACTGGAGAAACTCAGCGGGTGCAGCAGCATCTATGGAGCGAAGGAAATAGGCAACGTTTAGGGCCGAAACGTTGCTTATTTCCTTCACTCCATAGATGCTGCTGCACCTGCTGAGTTTCTGCAGTACTTTTGTCTACCTGCAGAAGAAAGTCTCTGGACACTGGTGGTAAAGCACAGTGCAGGGACTTCACAGCAATGATAGCAATCAATGAAACATTACAAGCAACCAGTAACACACTGCACCAGTGACATATGTGCACAGTTTAAAGAGCTTTGAGACATACAGAGATCAGAATAAATGCTGCAAGTCTTGCTTTTTATAAACATCAGATGAGCATTTAAAAGAAAAGGAAATGTTAATACGCTCAATTAAAGGTTCCACAATACGATGACCTGAAAACGGTAACTAAACACGGAATTGCCACCATTGAATCCTTTGGGTAAGTTACTATTGACACAAACAATTTGCCCAATTATGTAGCCTAGTTCAACTGAGTAAAAGTCTTTCAAGGATTCACGTGAAAAATGAAAACCAACAAATCACACAAACTCGGGGGAAATTTTTTTTAAATGAAGAAACAGTTAACTGCAGGAAAACTGAGAGAGATGTGGTATTAGTGTGGGGAGGGACTGCAAATTATGTTTTGCAGAACTTTTTAAATTATGCAGAATAGCGACCATTTATCAGCTTGAAGGCTGTTGAGATGGGGACTAATGCAACGTTTAAGAAATGATTGGACAGGTACAGGGATGGGACAGGTTTAGAGGGATATGGGTCAAATGCAGGCAGGTGGGACTACTGTAGATGGGACCCGTTGGTCGGTGTGGACAAGTTGGGCCGAAGGGCCTGTTTCCATGCTGTATGACTCTATGACTATAACTGCTGTTTATATAACCAGTCATAACATGGTAAAATATATAAACCTGAAGTGTAATGAGAAGGAATTCCAGACCAAACCAGGGCATTACTCAAGTTACCAAAATTTGATTTATTTTTATGATGTAGTGAAGGTTCAGATCTGCACAGCCTTTGTTCAAGAACTGAATAAATACATTATCTGCAAGTGGAACCGAATAAGACATTTCAGGAAAGATCAGAGGGAAGTTGGGACCTGCATGATTTGCTTTGAAAGAGACAGTACAGAATAAATGGGCCAAAAGATCTCCTCCTTTGCTGTGCATTTCCATCATTCCCTAAAAGCTTGGTCAAATAGCGAGTTGTTGTGGAGGAAAGAGAAGCAGAACAGCTGAAAGATTTATGAAATGAACGTGAGGGGGCTCTGGGCTGACAAACTATTTAATAACTTGCAGAAAGATTTAGTTCCTGGGCAGGAAACTAGAAAATAAAATGAAATAAAATGCAGAGTATTATGTAAAAGAGAACAAAATGCGGATTTACAATAAAGGAGATGAAGCTGGAGAGATAAATGAAGAAACATCGTTACGAGTGAGGAGAGCATGGACAAATCAAATTACAAATAGCCAGTTTGCATGTTAATAGTATAATAAATAGTATTTTGTGATACAAACCCGGATCATACGTCCGGATCCGTGTACAGTTTTGATCATTTGGTTCCAAAAATACTTATGTTGGAGAGTGTAAGCCAAAGTACACCAGAATTGCCCCAAAGCCTAATGTGGATGTTCCATGAGGAAGAAACAGAGATATTTAACTCTGCAATCTAAAAAGAGACTCCTCCTTTAGACTTTAAATGACAATAGACTGGAGGACTTAAATAAAGTTGGTGGGAAATAAATTTAAGAAAGCTATTAGGGGAAAGTATCCCATGGATAGCATAATTTCAGTAATCTGCCAAACAAAATATAGAAATCAAAGCTATAAATATTATTCACATGGGTGTGGATTGTTTGTCCTTAATGCAAGACCCAACGTTAGGGTTGAAGCATCATTCTCTCACTAATGCCATTGACAGAAGAGTTGAGAATCAGATGATACAAATGTAGCATGCTTGGTGTAAGGACCAAAAATGATATGAGGTAACCTTTCCCATGTGTTGGTCATTCACCAAATCTCTGCCAAGTTCTTGATGTGTGTATTTTATTAGTTCATTAGTCTAGTTTATTGTCACGTGTGACGAGGTACAGTGAAAAGCTTTTTTATTGCGTGCTATCCAGTCAGCGGAATGATTACAATCAAGTTGTCTATAGTGTACAGATACAGGATAAAGGGAATAACGTTTAGTCCAGTAAATTCCAATTAAAGATAGTCCGAGAGTCTACAAGAGGTGGATAGTAGCTCAGGATTGCTCTCTAGTTACAGATAGGATGGTTCAGTTGCCTGATTACAACAGGGAAGAAACTATCCCTGAATCTGGAGGTATGTCTTTCGATTTCCTGCATGGAGTATTCTTGCCACCATGGCTTGCAATAATAAAACTCTGCTTTAATAAGACTAAATTTATGCTGTATCCACCACAATCTCAGCATATTCTTCATTATCTTTCTACCTGGCTTTCCTAAGGTAATTCAAATAACAACAAATTGTATATAACTTTTCCTATAAGTGCCAATTTATACAGGCTTGAGCTCCACAATATGTTATGAAATTCAGTAAATAATTAAAGGCTTTTATGTTCAGCGTATATTAAATTGTTCCACAGTATTATGAAACCAACTTTACATTGTTTGAATTTTTTCTAGTCCTCCTCTTGAAAAATAAAATTGAAACTCTCCTCTCGATATTGCAGCTTCATCAGACATTTTAGTTAATTTTATGAGGCAATAAATAAGTCTTTAAAGTGAATGGTTAAGCAAAGGCTCACTACAATCCCAAGAATCAATTTCATAGGAACTTCTTCTTCTTATCGAGTCCACATACAAGATTAGAAGTTGTTCAGCCACACGCTTCTCGGCATCTGCACACAATGGTGTCTATCTTGTGCTTCTTGTGCGTGGTGGTGGAAAGATTGGCGGAAACAGAGCCGCGACGTGAACTCTCTTTCCTTGATCCCAATTTTAAAGGATCATTGTCATTTGATAACAGGCGTAACAGAACGACAACAATTAGGGTTACAATTAAACCATCAATTTCTGAAAATGATCTTTGGAAAATGACTTTTAAACCATTTACTTGTATCATTGGTTTCTTTGGTTACTTATATGTGGGAACAATTATTGCAAATTTAGCTGAATTTTGGAGAAATACTTTGCTGGAAGTGTGAGCATAATATTTAGAAACTCCAAACTCTCTTCATATTTATTGACTTTGATGATACATAAATTATTTTAAGTTATTTTATGGGGAAGTTATTTTATGGGAAGATTTAAAGTATACTAGCTGCAGAAACGGTCAAACCATCACCATTCTTTCTCAACCAGGACAGCCACGGTGTTTTTCATTCTTTTTTCTCCTGATTTCCATTTTATTGCAGGCAATCACTGTCCTCTCCCTCACCCACCGATCCTCTCCTTGCAAATGAAAACATGTTCTGCTGGTGTGAATAGGCTTCAACCCGAAACAGAATTCTGTTTCTTTCTTCACCGATGCTGCCTGATTTACTGAGTGCATCCAGCATTCTTTTCATGAGATTTCCAGCGTCTACCACATTTTGCTTTTTATATTCTAATCCAGTCCAGATTCAGGGACAGTTTCTTCCCAGCTGTTATCAAGAACTGAACCATCCTATCAACAACTAGAGAGCAGTCCTGAGCTACTACCTATCTTATTGGAGACACTTGGACTATCTTTATTCGGACTAGTTTAGTTTAGAGATACAGCATGGAAACAGGCCCTTTGGCCCACCAAGTCTGCGTCGACCAGCGATCCTTGCACAATAACACCATCCTACGCAATAGGGACAATTTACAATTTTTACCAAAGCCAATTAACCTACTAACTTACCTGTACATCTTTGGAGTGTGGGAGGAAGTTAGAATACCCGGAGACAACCCACAAGGTCACAAGGAGAACGTACAGACAGCACCCATTGTCAGGATCGAACCTGGGTCTCCATCGGGGTAAGACAGGAACTCTACTGCTGTGTCATCATGCAGCCATGTGATTCTGGACTTTATCTTGTATTAAATGTTATCCCCTTTATCATGTATCTGTACACTGTGGATGCTTCAATTATAATCATGTATAGCGTTTCCCCTCAGTACACATGACAATGAACTAGACTACTTCATCCCACCTATCTGTGACATTTTCCTTTCCTGCACTCATCCAAATTTCTAATCATTGTATCCATTCTTCGTGCCTCAGCCTTTCCAGATGGGAGCCAGTTCACAACTCTCTGGGTGAGAAAGACACTCTTGATTTATTTAATTGAATTCACCACCATTTAATCTACTATCTTGAATTGATATCCTCTTGGTTGAATTCCCCACCAGAACTAGAACCCTCTCTCTTTCACCCTATTAAGCCTTTTCATAAATTTTTTGGGTCACCTTCTACCTACTCTGACAAAGATTTGGATTGTTCATGATTTTCATAAAGTTGAATGTTTAATATTGAAATGGCAAGCGAGGGATGATATTGAATCAAACAGTGAAAATCTGAAATATAATGGCATGTTGGAAATATGAAAAATATCAATTGACCTGAAATGTAAACTCTATTTCTCTCTTTACAGATGTTGCCTGATCTGCTGAGCATTTTCTGATTTTATTGGGGACTCATAAGGAGACACAAGGAACTGCTGATGCTGGAATCTTGGGCAAAACACAACATGCTGAAGGAACTCAACAGGTCAGGCAGCATTTGTGGAGTGAAAAAGGTGTGGAACGTTTTGGTTTGGGCTTCTTCGGACTGGGCTGAGAGAAGGTTTAACACCCCATCCCATTCCCACACTGACCTTTCTGTCCTGGGCCTGCTCCATTGTCAGAGTGATGCAAATTGGAGGAACAGCACCTCAAATTTTGCTTGGGCAGCTAACAACCCAGCGGTATGAATATTGATTTCACTAATTTCAAATAACCCTCACATTCCCTCTCTCTCTCTCTGTCCTTCCTCCACCCTAATCATCCTGCTAGTTTTACTGTTCAGTTCAGTTCAATTTCAGTTTAGTTAATTGTCACGTGTACCAAAGTACAGATAGCCCTCCATTCAGGGCGGTCTTAACAGCATTATAGGCCCCTGGGCAAAGCAGTGCACTGGGGCCACTACACGTCCAGTTTCTTTATACGGAATCAAATATGCCGTCATGCACTTGTGATGTTCTTCTGCGTTTTCTTGTTCTGCAATAACATTCTACAATACATAGATTAGCATGGGGCCCCTATGCTCGTGGGGCCCCGGACAACTGCCCAGCGTGCCCATGCGTTAAGATGGCCCTGCCTTCATTGCCAGCTCTGATTTGCTCTGTACCTTTTCATACCTCTAGTCCCCCTCACCCCTAACTCTCGGTCTAAAGCAGCATCTAGACCCTTCCTTTTCTCTATTCCTTTTCTCCACAGATGCTGACTGACCCTCTGAGTTACTCTTTGTGTCCACCTTTGAGATGATGCACAACCAGATATAGGCCAACAGAAGGCGTTTCTGAATTTGATGTCCTAATAAAGTGAATGAAGCCATGAATAAAACACAAAGGAACTTTGCTCGGCAAACACAATATATTTACAGTATGTCTCAACATTTGCGCACAGTGCAAATGGTACAACAATGCATCAGCTATCTTCCAAATGCTTATACTTTAAACTAAATTACAGTATTTGCATTACAATAGACAATAAGCCAATGAGAACATTGGTGGGTAATCACTATCTCTTCACAAATTCAAGCTTGTACCTTATTATAAGATACAATAAAATCTTAAAAATAAAGCCACAAAATATAATACATCTCTGTTCAAAATACTGTACTTTATGCAAAAAATTTCCAGGAAAAAACATTTCTCACAGGTTTCTCCTTAACTGTTAATATCAAACCACTTTGATCCCATGTCTGACAATTTTTTCCCCCCACATGCAGACATTTAAACCGTAAAGAGCAAAAGGAAACCATCTGCTTTGAAAGAGAAGCCTAAAACTTTTTTTATGCGTATGGTTCCCAAGAAAAATGCCATCGTGCAGTAAGTAACATGCTTTCATATTAATGACTGGGCGCCAAAATGCTCCCTTGTTAATGTGTGGAATAATATGACAAAGAAAGGTAAGGGGGAAAAGTACCAACACAACAAAAGTTCTGATTGGACACGTGGTGAAGTGTTATAACGGATGGCTCCTGTTCTCTCGTCAAAATTCCTCCCCGGAGCCAACCCTCTCCTGCTGGTCATCTAACACCGAGATGTACACTCATACACAAAGTCAAAAATGACGGCGGCGTTTCAAAGGAGACTTCAGAACACACCACACGCGATCTGTCTGACCGCGGGTCTTTTACACAACAATGAAGAAAACGTAAGTGCATCTTGACCTATTCATAGAAATATTTATATGGTGTAATTAACTGTTAGGAGTCCACCGTGAACGTTGTCCGGCCACCAAATGCCAAAGGAGTCTTTGTTTCAAATGCATATTGAGTAAAGTGAGTGACCAGGGTCTAATCCCACTGTAAATGTAATGCTGAATTGTGTAGTCTGTACCAACAAAGCATTGATGGCGAAGACGTAGAAACTGCAGGTTCACAAAAAGACACGAAGTGCTGGAGTAACTCAGCGGGTCATGCAGCATCTCTGGGGAACATGGATAGGTGATGTTTCGGGTCGGGACCCTTACTGAAGGTGAGCATGATGGATTATCAAAAGTTTGCTCAATAAAAGTCAACTGTGTGTGTGTGTGTGTGTGGAATAGGGTCAGTGTAGTCCAATAGTAGTCATGTGCTTCAAATAACACATCGGAAGAGACCAGAGGATCTTCTCACCGCGTTAAAGATCTGACGTTAAACTTAATCTTCGACAATATTGTTACTGATGTGTTGCTCCACACCGGAGTGTTAAATATATCCCACCGTCCTGCTTTCAGAAGCTGCGCCGAAATTGCGCTAAAACGTTTGCGGGAGGGGGGTGCGACTGGAACGGTGTACTCGTCAAAATTTGCGCCGAGCAGATCCGCCAGAGTTCGGCGGAACGTCCAGGAGAGACGGACCAGGTCGCATCGGACAACCAACAGGCGGGGTTTGGGTGCCATTCACGTTGCGCCGCCAGGAAATTTGGCCCCCGGAGTAAAAGGTGCAAGAGCCCCAATGCGTTATCTTGGCGAAGCAATGGGCGCCGCTTGGAGCAGCTTGAGTACAATTCAACCTCTCGCGTTTTTGCGCATTGAGAGACGACAGTCTAAGCACAGCTTGTCACCGGGGCTCCCGCTGCCGCGGCCGGGATGGGCGCCGAGGGATTCTTGTCCATTTTTTTCTCCTTCTGCTTGAGATGAATCTTGGCGTGTCTCTTGCGCTCGTCGCTCCGGGCGAACTTGCGCCCGCAGAAGTCGCAGCTGAAGGGCTTCTCCCCAGTGTGGGTCCTGATGTGGGTGGTGAGGTGGTCGCTGCGGCTGAAACTCCTCATGCAGATGCGGCACTGGAAGGGTTTGTGGCCCGTGTGAATCCTCAGGTGCCTGGTCAGCTCGTCGGACCTGGAGAACCTGCGGTCGCAGCCCTCGGCCGGGCAAGCGTGGGGCCTTTCGTGGACTGGTGTCTTGCTGGGCCGGTTGGGGTACTTCCTTGGCCGAATGGGCTTGAGGGTCAATTGCTGCGGGTGGGAACTAAAGCTGGCTGGCATCTGCTTGGAATCCGTGTAGGCTTTGATGGTCGTTAGTGGAGTGAGAGGAGGGGGGATCCTGATGGGATCTACTGAAGCTGGGAAATGTTTGTGATCCGCTATGGACGCCAGGTCGTTCTGGTGGTGGAACATATTGTAATCCGGAATAACGGAGAATATGTTGGCGTCCTGGGGAGGTTTGGAGTGATACTCCTGGTTGGAGTAGAGATTGTTGCTGGGGTTTGGGGGTGTGTGGTAGACCTGCTCCTGGTACATCTCATTGCATTGTGGATAAGGCGTCGGTCCTTGGTAAAGCTGCTCCATCTCGCCTTGGTTCTGTACCATGGTGCAGGCGGTGGACGTCTGAGTGCTGGTGGAGGGGGAATGAGAGACCCCGAAGAGGCCCGCCAAGTTGATGATGTTTTCCGAACACCAGTTCGAGCCTCCAAGTGGCCCAGGCGGGGAGTCGAAGGCGAATTTGCCCAAGTATGTGAGAGTCTGGTTCCGGTTGGAGTTTTGGAAAGGGTGGGAATAGTTCATGTCCTGGGTCCCTTTCTCCATTGCAACGTCCAGAAGACCGTCTGAATGTGGGGGAAAGGAGAAGGTTTAACATTAGTTTCCCGAGTGACGACAAGAATATCTTGGATACATTTTCTGAAGCAGTGGACAATAACACCTGACCTTAAAGTTCAAACAAACTCCTTGCACTATTCAGCTGAACCATTATGATTTTTATTGTGTTAGCGTTTGGCGGTAGTAAACCGCAACGGAGCCGGCACCATAGACAAGATGCTACAATGCCAAAGCCACCGCGCGTACGCGACTCAATGCTACCCGCTCATCACTTCTAGTCGAAGTGATCACAGTGCAGAGACGTGTAACTAATGAAGCCCCATATTTTATTTAGCAGGTAACTCCTCTCGTACAGAATTAGCAGCAGAATAAATTGGCAGAAAAAACGCACGACATGTTATTGTACATGTTTTTGTACATTAAAGCCGCTGCCATCCAATGGTGTTCAATATCTCACAATGTAGGCTCTCTCGTAATATTGTTATAGTGAGATATATTATGTTTAAATATAACGCGTTTGGTCGACAGTTGTAAAGTCACATTATAGTGAGGGCTTTAATTAGTTCAGGGACTCCATTATACCAAGATACCAGAACTCATGTATTAACATAACATCACTGTATAATGTCACTGGAACTATTTTAAAGCAGCGTGATGTATAATGGGTAGATATTTATTAATCCCCTATTAATTACTTTATTCCAGAATACAAAATGTAATGTTGACTATAGGAATATTGTTACAAATGTTGAGCACGGGGTGTTACATTTACTACAGTGCATTTAACCAATTCTGCGCCATAGAGCCGTCCAATATATCGGATAATTTGAGGCCACACAACTATTATATCTGTGTCTATCCATGAATATAATGTGGAATTCCAGATTATGCCAAAATCCACCGTGGAGCGTAGTAATCATTGTGGCTCACACTGATTTCGCTTGAACTCAACATAGGTTTCTTGCAAATATATATGTGCTGCACAAGTTTAAGATATAATTACATATCTATAGATTAATATATTCACTATTACATGCACCCGGGGGGAGGGGGGAGCTTTTAATGCATCCGCGTGCGCGACAATGTCACTTTATTTACATTGCCTTCGGATAAATCAAAACTGTAAGACTTCTTACCTCCACCCATCTGATTGTAGGCGTTGTTTGATTCCGAGTTAAAAATGCTCATGGAGGTGGGCACGGCCGAAGAAATGTCATCCTCGGGGTAGATGTTATCCTGCAGGTGGTTTAACAATCCGCTCATCGTCACCGGGATCTTCTCCACTATCTTCCCTGTCATATCAGAGCGCAAACAGCGGGGGTATCCTCTTCCAATAAATAAATAAATAAGTCCCAGATCACCAGGAATGCATGTGTGTGTATAAATTCCTTCTTGAGATAATGAAATCCACCTGGCGCTTTGAAAGATCTCCAAGCAGTGTCAGCTGCAGTCAGTGAAATAACATTGGAAAAAATATATATACATATATATATATATTCTCTTCTCCTCCTGTCTCTGGTGTTTGCCTGTTGAAAGCTTGCAAAGCAATACTGTACTGCCGGTGAAATATGGTCCAGCAGTGTATATATAGCGAGAAAGGAAAGCACCGTGACGTAGATGCCCTTACATGGACATGCGAGGAGTTAGCAGCGGTGACGCTACGGGTGTGAGTTCGTTTCATGGAACATTGGGACTTGCTTGATTTGCAAGTCAACTCGACCCCGCCGACCACGGTGCAACAGTGAAACTGACCCCTGCACCGGCCACAAGCAGCCCTCTTGCACCGCGCACTTTGATCTGACACCTTTGCACTTTTATTTTTCAACTGCCTTTTATTTTATTTTTTGTTGCCATTTTTTCTGTGCACAGCCCAGCGGACTGGAACTCCATATAAGGCAAACCGGCCGACGTCACGGCACTCCCCGTCCAAATTTGGCTCACTTTCCGGCGAGCGTGTCGCCCTCTCCCTGGAGTGGAAAATACTGTCTGATCGGAACCCACATCCTTAAAAAGTACCGACGTAATGGTTACTTTTGAGCCGCTAGCTTGGGTGAAATTGTCAAGTAGGAAAATAATTAAAAATAAGCCTTCATTCATCCACTTCCTGATATGAAAGTGAGAATTTGTTTTTCACTTGTTATTTTCCGCACCCCTCCCCCCTGCCTTGCCTAGCACCAGAGCCATTTTGATTTCTTGTGGCGACATTTAGGATTAATGTACATATATATATATATATATATACACACACACACACACAGCCTCTGGAACTGTGGCATTATGACCCCGAGGGCGGGCACTCTGACAGTCGGTCTGATGGCTCAAGATACACATATCACCCAGTCCGCTGCATCGGCTGGGTTCCCCTCTATCCCCCCTCCACCGCCCAGTAGCCTGATAGCACCAAGCCACCTCACGCCCTCTGTGAAATTGCCCTGTGTGTGCAGGCAGTGGATGCGAGAGTGGGATAAGCATAGTGTGATCGATGGGCGGCGTGGACTCGGTGGGCCAAAGGGTCTGTTTCCATGCTGTATCTTTCAATCAATATGCAATTAATAAAGTGGCTATTTCACAAGCCTGTGCTTTTGGCACCATGCACAGTTCAATCTTATGTACAATTAATCTACAGTGAAAACACGAAGATGCAATAATGTACATATTAAAACGTGCAAAGAGCTATAAATATTGTATATATTTGAACCATAAATACATGCATATGAAGCATAGATACAAATATACCAGGTGCAACACACCTGGCTGGCAGTTCATTCAACATGTGATATTTATAGCTCATTTTGTCCCCTGCAAAATATCCTCCCGCCCATCAACTCTTGCAGCCTCAATGGTCACTTACTCCACAGTTTCAAAAGATGTCACACAACCTTAACCGTTATCTTGTATAAAACAAAAAGGAAAATAATTTCCACCTAATTGACTACATCGGACAAGGTATCACTGTCTCCATAACTTTCAACAACAACAGCAGCCGCGTTAAAGTCAAAGTGACCCGATGAGCAGGTTGATGCTGGCTGGTGGGATGACAGATGCTCGGCGAGCCCATATATATATATGTATATACACACACACACAGTTGTCTTCGCAAGGGCGATGAACTGAGGGTCCGTGCAAGTAGTGATTGTCCATACTGAAGCAGAGGAGTCCGTGTCCACTTTGTACATGTGGCTGGACACATCCCGCGCCCACGCTGCTTCCATTGTCATTGATGAGGAGTGCAGTTACCTGGCGAGTTATACGCTCGCTGCACCGTGAACCACGACTGACTGAATGGATGACCCTTCGCTGACACTGGCTTCCACGCTGAGCTCAATCCAGTTGACAAGGATTAACACAGATAATCTGTCGGCCTGCTTCATCTCCTGACTCTTAAAAGGGCCTGCATCAGAAAAGAAAATTGTGGTGGAAACATGAACATTTCGAATTAATGTTTTCATCAGAGTTGCATCATGAAATGAAAGCAAAACTGTGTGGAAGATCAGAGTGTTGGAAATATTCAGCACCTGTGAAGAAAGTCAATGTTTCAACAGGACCAAATGTTATCCACCTGTTATAAAAAAGTTAGCTATAAAACTGCAGAGCACAGCGTGTAGGATGGCCTGTGCCCATGAAATCTCTGAATAATAAAAAGGTGGAATTATCCTAAAAGATAGACACAAAATGCTGAAGTAACTCAGGACAGGCAGCATCTCTGGAGAGAAGGAATAGGTGACGTTTCAGGGTCGAGACACTTCTTCAGACGCCTGATGCCTTGAATGGTAGACTTGCCATTATAGAGTTACAGTCATACAGCACAGAACGGGCGCTTCAGCCCAACTTGTCCATGCTGACCAAGACGCCCCATCTAAGCTAGTTCCATTTATCTGCTATTAGCCCATTTACCTCTAAACCTTTCCTATCCATGCACCTGTTTCAAATTTCCCAATGTTTGTTTCCTAATTGAGGACATGTCTCTCTCTCGCCCTCTTGTAAGTGAGTAGTTCGCAGGCCCAGTAACAGTGGAAGTCATCATCCACCCCAAATACTTTACCAACCAGGTGAATTGTCCTCAGCCTCCCTACTGCAGTCATAGAGTCAGTTATACAGCAGGAAAACAGGCCCTTGGGCCCAAATCACCGTGTCAACCAAGATGCCCCATCTAAGGTAGTCCCGCCTGCCTGCATTTGGCCCATATCCCTCTAAACCTTTCCAATGCATGTACCTGTCCAAGAGTCTGTTAAATGTTGTTATTATACCTATCTCCTCTGGCAGCTCATTCCATATTCCCACCACAATCCATGTGAGATAGATACCCCTCGGGTTTCTGTTAAATGCAGAGTTAGCTTTCAAACAGTGCTGATCCCTGTTCACTATCCTCTGCTGCAGTGGTTTAAAATAAGCCTCTTCTTCTCGGGCAATCTCTCTTGCAGCCAAGGATGACTTGAGGTGGCTGAGGAGTTCTCGTGTTAAGTCACGGACTCTGTCTCTGGTGGGGTAGAAGGTGTTTAGCAGGGCAGGTGGACTAGCTGTGAGAGTTTTTAAGAAGGAACTGCAGATGCTGGAAAATCGAAGGTAGACAAATGTGCTGGAGAAACTCAGCGGGTGCAGCAGCATCTATGGAGTGAAGGAAATAGGCAACGTTTCGGGCCGAAACCCTTCTTCAGACTGATGTAGGATAGCTGTGGGAGACTTTGTGCACTGCTTCCTCTAGTTCATAGCCCCATCTTTGCACCATCCTTAACACCATCCTTAGGCCAGTGCTTTCCCAGATGCCCCTTCACCAATTTGGCGAGTCATGGGCCAGGGATTCCCATGATCAGAGAACATGTTACTTTTACAGGGAGACTTTATGAATGTTATTGAGACACCTGCTCTATCCTTCTGGGAATTTGAGAGCTGATAGCAGTGTGCCTGCATTAGGAGTCTAGTATGTGCATGAAGTGGCCTCCCTACCAGAGCTGGGTTCATGCAGGTAGAACCTCAATGTTGACCTGCGAAAAGTATGTTTGAAGAAGGGTCTCAACCTGAAATGTTCCCAGTTCATTCCCTCCACAGATGCTCCCTAACCCCCTGAGTTCTTTGCACTTTGAGTTTTGCTGAAGATGCGAGCAATTGCACTGCCCTGCGTCTCCAAAAAAACATTGCTGGCCTTGCCATTGCTATTGAAGAACTTTATGCGGGATCTCCCTATCGGTTTGCCCCTGGGCTTAGCTAAGATGGCCATTTATGGGACCGGGCAGATGAGGGTTTGACCCGAGTCGACTAGCTGCCCCTCTTCCAAGCTTATGTCCATGTCTGCATGTCCCTGGAGAGGAAACGTGTGGTGTCCCTGGACACTTTGAAGGCCTTCCTTGGACACTGGTCACTGCTGCGGGATCGAGTCGTGGATAAGGCTGACAATGTTGTAATATAATGATCAATGTTGGCAAGCTGCACGAAAAGCAATTTTGAGTAATGTATTACTCTGGATACTGTAAAGAGGTAATAAAAGTTCCCTGTTAAGGAAGAAAAAGATGACAGAGATCTTCCCAGTGTGTGATGTACCTGCTGTAAGTTGACTGTGTGTTCACAGCATGCCCAAGGGCAGCAACAGTGCTGCTCACTAGACTATGAGTAGCAGTCTGAAGAATGGTCACAAGCTGAAATGTCACCCATCCTTTATCTCCAGGTGTTGAGCTCCATCAACATTAACACCCACTGAGTTACTCCAGCATTTTGTGTCTATCTTTGGTGAAAACCGGCATCTGCAGCTCCTTCCCACACATTCAAATATGAGAAATCCCTTTCAAATGACAGAGGTCCAGGATTTTAGTGACCATGAAGGCGATGATGCTCACTGCACTTCCCTTCCATTCACTACATACTATACACCAGTGCACTAGAGAAACTATTTTTATTTTTAACCTTGCCTTTGGTCAGGATAGAGTGGACGTGGAGAGAATGTTTACACAAGTGGGTGAGTCTAGGGCCAGAGGGCACAGCCTCAGAATAAAAGGATTTACCTTCAGAAAGGCGATGAGGAGGAATTTCTTTAGTCAGAGGGTGGCGAATCTGTGGAATTCATTGCCACAGACGGCAGTGGGTACTTTAAAGGCGGAGATTGACATGAGTACACCCAGCAGGTCGGGCAGCATCTCTGGAGAACGTGGGTAAATAGGTGACATTTCGGGTCGGGACCCTTCACCGCCTGAAGAAGGATCTCGACCCGAAACGTCACCTATGCATGTTCTCCAGAGACGCTGCCTGACCTGTTGAGGTACTGCAGCACCCTGTGTCCCTTTGTGTATTAACCAGCATCTGTAGTTCCTAGTGTCAGCATACTCAGACAATTGTGTGAGATTTCAGCAAGAGATATTCGGCCAATATTTACATATCAGTGATATAGAGCATCGGTGAGTTAAGTCGAGTGAATTGCAACATCGCTTTTTCTGAGCAAATTGACTGCTATAATGACTATAATACACTTTCCAAAGAACTTAAATAGGTCGGTAGGAACGGCGTGCACTGGAGGTCTGAAGAAGGGTCTCGACCCGAAACATCACCTGTTCCTTTTCCCTGGAGATGCTGCCTGATCCGCGGAGTTATTTTTGCGTCCAACGGCGTGGACTGAGCTGGGGACACTGGAGTTTGCGGCGGCTTGGAGTTGGGGATGTCCTCGCAGCGAGCGTGGAAGCCAGCCTCCAGAGGGCAGCACGTCAAGCTAGACTTGACCACGCCGGTGTCTCGAAGGGGCGTTGTGCAGACTTCGCATCGCTCGGCTTGGAAGCAGGGATTCCCCCGAATGACGTCTGTGCTTCCAATGCTCACAGGTCTGGGCAGGATTCAGATACCTGACCTCCCACGCACTGCGATGGAAAGGTCTCCCAGCGCGGCCCGACCGACTCTTTCTGATTCCCAATCTTAAAAGGGCAATAACATGGGGATTGCAGATGCTGCTTTATACCGAAGGCACAGAATGCCGGAGTAACCCAGCGGGTCAGGAGAACACACACGGATGCGGGTCTGGACCCTTCTTCAAACTTCCCCAGGTTCTCCACGGATGCTGACTGACCCAACGAGCTACCCCAGCATTTTGCATCTTAAAAGGGCAACGGAAACCTCGGGAAGAACTGCAGATGCTGGCTTACACCGATGATAGGCACAAAATGGTGGGGTAACTCAGGAAGTATCTCTGGCTAGAAGGGATGGGGGGCGATTCGGGTCGAGAGACCCTTCTTCGGACTACGAGGTTAATAAACAAAAAAACAAGCAAGAAATGGCAAGAATAAACAGCAAACTCGTCGTTCGGGAAGCAATGAGCAATCTGAGATTGTAGCGATGATGTTGTCCCGGGGTGACTTTTCCCGGGTGCATTTTAAAGATATCGAATGATTTGCCTATATGTATGATTGGGTAAGGTCAACTGCATCAGATAATTTCCAGGTTGGCGCTGTCTAGTGAGATCTGGCTTTTCTGCAGATTCAAATTCAAATTCTAAAACTGTCGAGATGATGTGAGATTTCAGCGGGACCTACTAGGTGAACGGGTGGAGTCTGATATCACTCCAGTCTGGCGGCTTCGTTTTACAGATACCAGTCTCCAGAAATCAATGGAGAATACACAACTATGAATCCTTTACCTGTAGAGTTACACTCTTCAAGATATAGTTTGAGCATGAGAACTGCAACGTGAGCAGCTGAGTTCTACACCCCCCCCCCCCCCCATCTTTACGCTGAGAGCTCTCTCAATCTCAGGAATAAGACCCTCTCAGTCAGAAGAAGGGTCTCGACCCGAAACATCACCTGTTCCTTCTCTACAGAGATGCTGCCTGTCCCGCTGAGTTACTCCAGCATTTTGTGTCTATCTTCATACTAACTAGTATAATTAAGTAACCCACTCCTGTCGCTAATGCACTGCACTGTATAATATGTACTGACTGTATTCAGTCAGAACAAACGCCTCACAGTGCTCGGTCAAGTTAAAGATCAGTAGAATTAACCTTTGCAGACCAGTATATCAAACGTATTAATTATTATAACTAACTAGCAGCTAACTTCCATCAGTCATTGCACCTAAATCATATTGATCAGCATAACTATTTTTCAACGATTGGTATAATTAGTTTATATCAACATCTGCAATTATTTCACCAGTGACTACAAAAACGTATTCCAGTTAGTATAACCAGTAGACTAACTAGTATATGTTGGAAGGAACCGCAGATAGACACAAAATGCTGGAGTAACTCGGCATTCATACACAAGGAACTGCAGATGCTGGTCTACACAAAATGCTGGAGAAACTCAGTGGGTGAGGCAGCATCTCTGGAGAAAAGAAATAGGTTACTTTTCGGGTCGAGACCCTTCTTCAGACTGAGGGCTCTCTCAACCTGATGAATCAGACCCTCTCAGTCTGAAGAAGGGTCTCCACCCAAAACATAATCTATTCCTTTTCTCCAGAGATGCTGCCTGACCCATTGTGTTACTACAGAATTTTGTGTCTATCTTCATACTAACCAGTATTATCACCTCCTACTCATCAGTTTGATGAATTGGATGGATGCAGTCATATTTCATGTGAAAGTCTTATTGATATTGGCCGAGGTACAAGTCTGGGCTATTGTGTAGCAAAGCTTACTGAGAAAATCGAGACTATTTAAAAGGCAGAGGGCACAAAAAGTACAGCAGCTTCCCCCTCATTAAAAAAAGGGTAACCTTTTTTTCCAGGAAATACAATGGGAATAGCATAAACATTGAGTGGAGCATATAAATGATATGCATATTATAATCCTTAGTGACAGCAGTGTGAGCACCAGGTTTAATTGACAGGGAATTACCCAATTACCTCTAGACAGACAGGGAATAATACTGTAACTACAGAGCACTCTCATTTATAAGAATTTTGATGACATGTTACCAATGCATAATTCCAAACCAGCGTACTTTGCAAAGCAGCACTCCTAATTTTCAGGATTGTGAAGATGGTGTGCTTATCTTCATTTGTCTGGGCATTTAGTATAAGGGTTAGGGAGTCAGGTTTCAGCTTTGGTTCGGCCATATTTGGGGTATTGTGTGCGTATTTCTGCTCGCCCCATTACAGGAAGAATGTGGAGGGTTTGGAAATGGTGGAGAAGAGGTTTGCCAGAATGCTGCCTGGATCAGAGGGTCTTGGCTTAAAGGAGAGGTCGGACAAACTTGGATTGTTTTCTCTGGAGCATCAGAGGCTGAGGGGAGACCTGATAGAAGTGCTTAAAATTATGAGAAGCATGTAAAGGGTAGGCGATCAGAACTTTATTCCCAGGGTGGAGAGGAAAAGACTACAAAAAGTAGTAAACACTGCCCAGTCCGTCATCGGCTCTGACCTCCCTTCCATCGAGGGGATCTATCGCAGTCACTGCCTCAAAAAGGCTGGCAGTATCATCAAGGACCCACACCATCTTGGCCACACACTCATCTCCCCGCTACCTTCAGGTAGAAGGTACAGGAGCCTGAAGACTGCAATGACCAGGTTCAGGAATAGCTACTTCCCCACAGTCATCAGGCTATTAAACTTGGCTCAGACAAAACTCTGAATATTAATAGCCCATTATCTGTTTATTTGCACTTTATCAGTTTATTTATTCATGTGTGTAAATATTTATATAATGTTATATGGACACATTGATCTGTTCTGTAGTCAATGCCTACAGTGTTCTGCTGTGCTGAAGCAAAGCAAGAATTTCATTGTCCTGTCAGGGACACATGACAATAAACTCACTTAAATCTCTCTTGAATCTTGAATCCCTTGGGTGTAAATGTCAAAGGTTAGAGAGCATAGCTTTAAGGTGAGAGTGGGGCAAAATGTAGAGGAGATGTACGAGGCAAGTTTTTTTACACAGTGAGTGTTGGCGGTCTGGAACACAGTGCCAGGTGGTGGAGGCAGACATGATAGTGGCATTTAAGAGGTTTTTAGATAGGCACATAGAAATGGAAGGATGTGGATCACATTCAGACAGAATAAATTAGTTTAACTTGGCATTCATTGGGTTTGGCACGGACATTGTGGACCGAAGGGCATGACTGTTCTATGTTTATGTTCCAATGAACCAAAGAACAACTGGGGTGCAGAGTTGACAAAAATGACAGTGGAAATACAAAATGGTGACCATCTTGATTGGAGCGATAACAAATTGTTCAAAAGAACATATAAAGCGTGTCCTGTCAATGAGAGCCCTACTTCTGATCCTATGCAGCAGACACTGACAAATGGACACACAGTGCTGGAGTAACTCAGCAGGTCAGGCAGCATCTCTGGAGAAAAAGGATAGGTGAAGTTTCGGGTTAAGATCCTTATTCAGGCCTGAAAAAGTATCTCCACCTGAAACGCCACCTATCCATGTTTTCTGGTGAAGCTGCCTGACCCCTGCTGAGTTACTCCAACACTTTATGTCCTTTTGTCCCTTAACCAGCATCTGCAGTTCTTTGTTTCTCCCATCCACTGACAAGACTGTTTGAATTTCTCAGTTCAATTTGCCAGGAAACACCCTTCACTTGTCAAGTGTACAATTCCATCAGCATTGGTAATATTTGCAAACCAATGTGATAATGATCATAATATCAAGGTGCATAGGAAGAGCCCATTTAGCTCTTCAGGCCTGTGCTGGATCTTTGAAAGAGTCAACTTGTGTTTCTTCCCAATAGTCCAGTGAATATTTCACTTTTAAGTATTTAAACAAACCCCTTTGAAATTTGCAATGGAGTCTCCATTCACTACCTTTCATATAGCAAAGTCAAGAAAGAACATCATATTTCTAAACTTCCCCATTGGGCATTCAGCAATTACCTTCAATTCTGTCCTTGTGTTACCAACACCCATGCCATTCCATTTAGTTTAGTTCAGTTTAGAGACACAGCATGGAAACAGGCCCGATGGCGGAATGAGTCCAAGCCGACCATCGATCACCCATTCATACTAATTCTACATTATCCCACTTTCACATCCACTCCCTACACACTGGGGCAGTTTACAGAGACCAATTAACCCACAAACCTTGTGTCTTTGGGATTTGGGAGCAAACAGGACCACCAGGAGGAAACCCAATTGGCACAGGGAGAACGTACAACCCTCTCGAAGACAGCTCCCGAGGTCAGGATCGAACCTGGGTTTCTGGCGTTGTAAGGCAGAGGGTCTACCAGTTGCACCACCATGCCGCCAATAAATCTCTCCTGAATTTCTGTACTCCAAAGGGAACATTCTCAACTTCTACAATCTCTCCACATTGTTGAAATCTCTCAAATCTGCCTGGCCACAGTCACTGAGCTGCCTGGCCACAGTCACTGAGCTGCCTGGCCACAGTCACTGAGCTGCCTGGCCTCAGTCACTGAGCTGCCAGGCCTCAGTGACTGAGCTGCCAGGCCTCAGTGACTGAGCTGCCAGGCCTCAGTGACTGAGCTGCCAGCCCAAGAATCCATTCGACCCACAATGTCCATACTAGCCCTCTGGAAACCAGTCCCTTCAGCCCACAACACCCATGCTAGCGCCCCAGAAAACCCCCCACCCACTGGCCAGCAACATTGGAACTGGTGGAGAGGTGGAATATTGCATTGGGGTCCAGCCCTCTCGTGTGAAGCTGGGACCCAACGGGTCCCACTTAGTCTAGTCCTTCCAGTAAATCTCTCCAAGGACATGTTCACTGAATCCGACCTATAATTTCACCATTTCGTCCTACAGCCATTGAGTTGCTGGTCTTTGTGAAGACTTCAGATTATAAATACTGCTGTAATATCAACCAGAATAAGACATGGTAAAACTTTTCTTTCCTATTCAAAATATGTCCTGTAGTGGGAACAAATACAACCTTTAAATAACTAAAAATAGGCAAATCAACTGAAACAATAAATTATGTGTACGATTTTTACTTGATCTTTAAGTTTCGGATTACAAGCACTGGAAATTTGTATACACAACAAGGAAACAGTTGCATTAAGCATCCCAGTGTAACCTCAAAGAAGGGAGAATAAGTCACAAATTCATCACAATTTCAAGCAATCAGGCCGCTCTCTGTGACATCAAACTATACACAATGTATGCAATTCCCTGCAATCAGCTGGAAATTATTTTTCAATAATCTTTGGCATGTCATCAGAAAGCAGTTCAAAGCCCTCCCAATATTTCACTGGTCTGTTTTTATATTAGAGTGATTAAGAAAGCAGCAGTGGTGGCAATTAAGAACATAATTAGGTTCGCCAACCTGTTTGTATTTATTATATGAAACGAACATACAACAGGCACACTCATGTGATGTCTTTAACATAATCAATGTGTTCCAATAATGCCTGTGAATTGCTGAAAGATCTCATTTGCAGTCGAGCCGATCAAATAATAAGCTTGTCATTCATCTTCTGTTGATTTTATTCTTAAAACAAACAAACAGAAACTTATATATTTCTCTTTCAGATTCTTTCCAGAGAGTTATACCGCTAATCATGCACTTTTTATGTGGGTTTGCTACGAGCACTGTAGAAAATGCAGCTGCTTATTTGTGCACAGCAAGATCCCACCAATCAGCAATGTGCTAACAAGCGGCTCGTTATGCTAGCCGTAGGCACTCGGGGCATCAGGTAAGTCGAGACGTTTTTTCCAGCCTGATAAAAAAATGTCCACGAGTAAAAAAATAGTCAGGAGGATGCCCCGAGTACCTACGGGCCCCGAGTACATAACGAGCAGCTAGGATATATCTACGGACTCCTACAGACCCATTACGAACATTCTGCGAGTTTGAATCAAGGGGAAATCTCGGGAGAATTCGTGAATAATTCGGGAAAGTGGGACAGGCCCTTTACACAATAAAATGTAATGAAAAAGAACTGCAGGTGCTGGTTTATACCAAAAGATAGACACAAAACGCTGGAGTAACTCAGCGAGATAGGCAGCATCTCTGGAGAGAATGAAGTTTCAGGTTGGGACGGCCAAAATATGCCATTGTATTTTATACATCTCAACCAAGAGCTGGCATTTCTCACATTGGGTTCATTCAATTTTGTAACTCCTGACCCTTTGTGACAATTTCACATCAGTGCCAGCGCTTACCCGTTCGAGGATTTGTATATATAGCTCACGAAATTCCACTTGGCAGTTCTTCACATTGGCATTGAAACGATGCACTGGAGAAAGTCAATGGGTCCAGCAGCATCTGTGGTGGAAAGGAATGGTCTCCTCTGGTTGAAATCTGTGGGCTGTGTGTGTGGAGGGGAGATAGCTGTGAGACAGAGTCGTCCATAAAGTCTGAAGAAGGGTCCAGAGCCAAAATGTCACCCATTACTTCTATCCAGAGATGCTGCCTGTCATGCTGAGTTAATCCAGCATTTTGTGTCTATCTTTGGTGTAAACCAGCATCTACAGCTCCTTCCTACACAGTCTTCATTTTACCCCGGGCAATGATGGCTTGATCTTCATGACCGATATGGATCATAATAGTTAATCTTGGCATCAGGTTCGGCATTGTAGACCGAAGAGCCTGTTCCTGTTCTATGCTCTATGCTCTATGACTTGGCCCATCATAAATCAGCCTTTAAGCTATCCGCTAAAGCATGTCAGAGCTTGGTGATTAGCATTCAGTTGATTGCCAGTACCACCAACATTTCATCTAACAGCTTAATTTGATTAATATCATCAACACTACTTAAGTGTACATCGGAGTGATTAATTCAGTGAGCGTCGTGTGTTCAAGTACCATACACAATGAGTAAACACACAAGCGACTGACTCTGCTGTGCTGCTAAAGTCAATGCAGCTTGTTGGTCAGCTTCATACTTGCAGATCTTCCACTCTCAGGTTGTATAACTCACTCAGTAAGTTCCCTAATAGTGTCATAGTCATAAAGTGATACAGTGTGGAAACAGGCCCTTCGGCCCAACTCGCCCATACCGGCCAACAATGTCCCAGCTACACTAGTCCCACTTGCCGGCGCTTGGCCCATATCCCTCCAAACCTGTCCAATTCTTAGAATAATGGGGAGATCATTTAAGAAAAACTTTTTCACCCAGAGAGTTGTGAATTTATGGAATTCCCTGCCATAGAGGGTAGTGGAGACCAAGTCACTGGATGGATTCAAGAGAGAGTTAGATAGAGCTCTAGGGGCTAGTGGAGTCAAGGGATATGAGGAGAAGGCAGGCATTGATAGGGGACGATCAGCCATGATCACAATGAATGGCGATGCTGGTTCTGAGGGCCGAATGACCTCCTCCTGCACCTATTTTCTATGTTTCAATCCATGTACCTGTCTAACTGTTTCGTAAAGGATGGGATAGTCCCAGCCTCAGCTACCTGCTCTGGCAGCTTGTTCCATACACCCACCACCCTTTGTGTGGAAAAGTTACCCCTCGGATTACTATTAAATCTTTTCCCCTTCATCTTGAACCTATGTCCTCTGGTGCTCGATTCTCCTACTCTGGGCAAAAGATTCTGTGCATCTACCTGATCTATTCCTCTCATGATTTTGTACACCTCTAAAAGATCTCCCCTCATCCTCCTGCACTCCATGGAATAGAGACCCAGTCTACGCAACCTCCCTACACACACTATTCACACGCATTGAAAAGGATTGCTTCAAGAAATGTTGAAACAAGGAACAGCAAGTGCTGATTCACAAAAAGACATATGCTGGAGTGCTGGGGTAACTCATCGAGTCAGGCAACATCTCTGGAGGACGGATAGGTGATGTTTCAGGTTAGGATCCTCACTTCGAGAGCACCTTTATCAACCAGGTTGTTGGAAATCTGGAAGAGAGGAGGGGCAGTAATAGGTGAACACAGGTGAGTGGGGTGGGAAGGGGTGGGTGGGGGAGGGGGGGGGGGGAGGGGGGGGGGGGGGGGGGGGGGGTTGACAGGCAGGTTCTTGGACAAGGGCCAGAGGTGGAAAATCAGATGGTGTGAGACAACAGGATTGAAGTGTTGCGAATTGTGAAACCAGAGGAACATGGAGACAATAGACAATAGACAATAGGTGCAGGAGTAGGCCATTCGACCCTTTGAGCCAGCACTGCCATTCAATGTGATCATGGCTGATCATCCCCAATCAGTATCCCGTTCCTGCCTACTCCCCCATTTCCCCAGACTCCGCTATCTTTAAGAGCCCTATCCAGCTTGAAAGTATCCAGAGAATTCCACAGACTCACAACTCTCTGTGAGAAAAAGTGTTTCCTTGTCTCCGTTCTAAATGGCTTACCCCATATTCTTAAACTGTGGCCCCTGGTTCTGGACTCCCCCAACATCGGGAGCATGTTTCCTGCCTCTAGCGTGTCCAAACCCTTAATAATCTTATTTGTTTCAATAAGATACCCTCTCATCCTTCTAAATTCCAGAGCATACAAGCCCAGCCGCACATTCTATCAACATATCACAGTCCCGCCATCCCGGGAATTAACCTCGTGAACCTACGCTGCACTGCCTCAATAGCTGCTGGACTTTCACCATCAAATATTTTTGAAGAATGTGGGTTTCCCAGTATGTGAGATCATGTTCATTTCGCTCATTTCTTCTTCACTCTGGCTCCACAGTATCAGTGTTGAAATGAATGACTGATCTGACAAACTCGATTGTGTAATTATCCTCACAAAAAAGTGTTTGACAATTTCCTTTTATTCTGAGGGGATAAAAGAGACGCATCTCATTTTCAACACTGACATCCACTGAACGTGATAGGATGATGTTGAAATTGAAATTGTTCACAAAACGTCATGAAAGGATCTCTCAATTATTTTTTACGTGTGAGTTCCACCTCTTTAAAGTGGATTAAATACTAACATTTAATGGAAGCAGTGACAGAATCCCGTAAAGACATTTACAGCTGTGTTTCACTGCTGTACTCTCAACTCTTGTTTATTTATGCTATTTGGCCCATTCTGTCCACGCCAGCTCCCAACATAGAAATTCCACATTCCACTGCTCTTTCTTATTTCTCTTTGCTCCCACTTATTTTCTCTCACATGGACGTCAATAGACAATAGATAATAGGTGCAGGAGTAGGCCATTTGGTCCTTCGAGCCAGCACCGCCATTCAATGTGATCATGGCTGATCATTCCCAATCAGTACCCCGTTCCTGCCTTCTCCCCATATCCCCTGACTCCGCTATCTTTAAGAGCCCTATCTAGCTCTCTCTTGAAAGCATCCAGAGAATCGGCCTCCACCGCCCTCTGAGGCAGAGAATTCCACAGACTCACAACTCTCTGTGAGAAAAAGTGTTTCCTCGTCTCCGTTCTAAATGGCTTACCCCTTATTCTTAAACTGTGGCCCCTGGTTCTGGACTCCCCCAACATCGGGAACATCAGTTCCATTTGGAATCTTTTGTCACTCACCAACACCAGGGGTAGTTTACAATGTGAAATAACCTATCAACACGTCCATGCAATGTGGGAGGAAACCAGGGGCTTATTGAATGACCAGTCTCACCCTGGTCAATCGCTCTTCTCCACTCTCCCATCAGGAGGTACAGAACTTTGAAAATGCACACCTCCAGATTCAGCTACAGTTTCTTCCGAGCTGTGATCAGGCAACTGAACCATCCCATCTATCACCAACTCGAGAGTGGTCCTGACCTACCATCCTCCTCATTTGAATTACCGTGAGCAAATGCTTGCAAAACAGTTGTCTCGTCTATGCTTGGGTCACACAGATATAAAACAGGCCACATTGGGAGATAAGTGGATTGTTTTTCAGTTGGTAATCAGTAAACAGTGGGTGCCTCAACAATCAGTCCTGAAGCCTCAAGTATTAAGGTTCAACCAGCCCTGCTGACAGACAATATATCAAACATTATTCTCTGTTAAAAATGTTATGCAGAGTTTCAACTCTACAGATCACCATTCATTTCCATTCTAATATAATTCAGATGACTAATAGGGTTGTCATAGCAGGAGGTTTTAATTTTCCCAATATAGATGAGGACAGCCTTAGATGGAGTGGAATATGTTAAGTGTGTTCAGGAAGTTTTCTCAAGTAATATGTAGAGGGCCTTACAAGGGAGAGGGCAACGTTTGATCTACTCTTGGGAAATTGGGCAGGGCAAGTGACTGACGTGTCAGTCGATGAGCCTTTACGACCAGCGACCACAGTTCTGTTAGCTTTAAAATAGTTGTGGATAATGGACACAAGTTAAGGTTTCTAAATTGGAGCAAAGCTAACTTTAATGGGAAAGGTCACAACCCGAAACATCACCATTCCTTCTATCCAGAGATGCTGCCTGTCCCGTTGAGTTCCTCCAGCATTTTGTGTCTATCTTAACTTTGATACATCATATTGGACATGAACTTGCAAAAGTTGATTGGAGTCAGTTTTTTGGGGGGAAAATAGACATCTGGAAAATGGGATCTTTTAAAAGTGTGAAAGTGTGAAAGAGGTAGATAGATAGATAGATAGATAGATAGATAGATAGATAGATAGATAGATAGATAGATAGATAGATAGATAGATAGATAGATAGATAGATAGATAGATAGATAGATAGATAGATAGATAGATAGATAGATAGATAGATAGATAGATAGATAGATAGAATGTCTTTATCGTCATTCAAACAAACAGAGGTCTGAACAAAACTTTGTTCCCTGCAGTCATAACAGCAAAATAACCATAATCACACAATTAGCACAGTTTCACACAAACATCCATCACAGTGAATCTCCAAACACCTCCTCACTGTGATGGAAGGCAAAAGTTTTATCTCTTCCCTGTTCTTTGTTCTTCTCCTGCGTCGAGGCGATCGAGGCTCCTGATGTTAAATCACCGGCGGGCGATGTTGATCCTGTTAGAGTGATCCTGTTAGATTGAAGGGCAAGGTAGGGAACAGTAAGGAACCCTGGATGATGAGAGAAATTGAGGGTCTGCTCAGGAACCAGAAATACGCATGGATCTAGAATCGGCAACTGCGATCAAATGAATCCCCGGAGGAGCATAAGGAACTGTGGAGCAGACTTAGGAAGGAAATTAGGAGGGCAAAAAGGAAGCATGAGATAGCTCTAGCAGTTACGATTAAGGAGAATCTAAAGAGATGTTATATTTATATTAAGGGTAACAGGGTAACTAAAGAGAGAATAGGATCCCTCAGAAACCAAAGTGGGTTATGTGTTTGTGGAGTTTTAGATGAGCAAGGAAATATTTCTCCTTTACTTTTACACCAACGTGAGACATGAAGACAAGTGTATTTGGGAAAGTGAATGCTGATGACTTGAGGACAGTCCTTATTACAGTCAAGGAGATGCTGGATGTCCTTAGACATATGACCGTAGATAGATTTCCCTGGCCTGATCAGATATATCCGAAGACAATGTGCAAAGCTGGGAAATAAATTGTATGAGACCTGGATGAGATATGAATCATCTTTGGACATAGGTGAAAGGCCGGAAGACTGGAGGGTGGCTAAAGTCATGCCTCAATGTAAGAGGAGCTGCCAGGGCTGGGAAATATGGACGAGTAAATCTGACTGTTACTGCAGATGATTCTACGGGATATTGTATGCATGTATTTGGAAAGACAGAGGTTGATTGGAGATGATCATCATGGCTATGTGCGAAAGGAGATCGCGCCTCTTGAATTTGATTGAATTTTTTGAAGAAGTAACTAGGAAGGTTACTATGAAAAGTGGGTTGGTAGGTTAATTGCCCTCTGTAAATTGCCTTGTGTGTGTAGGGAGTGGATGTGAAAGTGGGATAACATCAAACTAGTGTGAACAGGTGATCGATGGCTGGCATGGGCCAAAGGGCTATATCTCTAAACTAAACCAAACTAAATTTGCAGCAGCGTTTTGCGTGCTTTTGACTTCTATCCAACTGGATTCAAATCCGGTGAACTTTTATTTTAGATTTTATTTCAGAGATAAAGCACGGAATCAGGCCCTGCATCCATGCTGACAATGGATCACCTGTACATTAGTTCTATCCTATACACTAGGGACAATTTACAGGAGCCAATTGACCTACAAATCTGCACGTCTTTGGAATGTGGGAGGAAACCGGAGCACCCGGAGGAAACCCACGTGGTCACATTCAATACTCATAACGTGCAAACTCCACACAGACAGCAGCCGAGGTCGGGATCGAACCTGGGTCTCTGGCGCTGTGGGGCAACCGCTCCACCAGTTGCGCCACCTTCATCCTTTTAGGCTGACATGCTCAGGCAGGTCTGAGGAAGTGCTGCACTGTTCAGGGTGCTGTTGTTCAGATGAGAGTTAGACTAGAAGCCTTACTTACCTCTCCTCGTGGAACCACCAGATCCCAAGGAGCTGTTTTGCAGAGCAGGGCGCTATCCCTGGTGTCCTGTGGCTAATATTTATCCCCTCGCTCGGAACGAGTTCTGCTGTTGAGTTGTGCATCCTCCTCCGTTCCAATGTAAGATCATCATATTATCAATCCCAAGGGCTTCTATTGACTGAGTAAACAGACCAAGAATAGATTGGTAAGAGACTTTTTTATTCCAGAGAGAGCTCAAACAAAAGATACTTCTCAAGCCAGGGCTGTGTTCTGTGATTGGCATTGCTTTGCTCCTTTGGTTTAAAAAGGGCAGGGAAGTCCCAGTTTACAGTTCAGTTTAGTTTATTGTCACGTGTGCAGAGGTACAGTGAAAAGCTTTTGTTGCGTCCTATCCAGTCAGCGGAAAGATAATCCATGATTACAACCGAGCCATTTACTGTGTATAGATACCTAATACTACACGTCTTCCCACCCTGCCCCCTGTAAAGACTCCATCCCCTACTCCCAATTCCTCCGCCTACGCCGCATCTGTTCCCAGGATGAGACATTCCACACCAGGGCATCGGAAATGTCCTCGTTCTTCAGGGAACGGGGATTCCCCTCCGCCACCATAGATGAGGCTCACACCAGGGTCTCATCCATACCCCGTAACACTGCTCTCTCTCCCCATCCCCGCACTCGCAACAAGGGCAGAGTCCCTCTGGTCCTCACCTTTCACCCTACTAGCCGCCAAATACAACACATAATCCTCCGCCATTTCCGCCACCTCCAACGTGACCCCACCACTCGCCACATCTTCCCATCTCCCCCCATGTCTGCCTTCCGCAAAGACCGCTCCCTCCGCAACTCCCTCGTCAATTCTTCCCTTCCCTCCCGCACCACCCCCTCCCCGGGCACTTTCCGTTGCAACCGCAAGAAATGCAACACCTGTCCCTTCACCTCCCCCCTCGGCTCCATTCAAGGACCCAAACAGTCGTTCCAGGTGCGACAAAGGTTCACCTGTGTCTCCTCCAACCTCATCTACTGCATCCGCTGCTCTAGATGTCAGCTGATTTACATCGGGGAGACCAAGCGTAGGTTGGGCGATTGTTTCGCCGAACACCTCCGCTCAGTCCGCAATAACCTACCTGAACTCCCGGTGGCTCAGCACTTCAACTCCCCCTCCCATTCCCAATCCGACCTCTCTGTCCTGGGTCTCCTCCATTGCCAGAGTGAGCAACAGCGGAAATTGGAGGAACAGCACCTCATATTCCGTCTGGGGACCTTGCGTCCCTATGGCATTAACATTGAATTCTCCCAATTTTGCTAGCCCTTGCTGTCTCCTCCCCTTCCTTAACCCTCTAGCTGTCTCCTCCCACCCTCCCATCCGCCCACCCTCGGGCTCCTCCCCCTCCTCCCCTTTTCCTTCTTTCTTTCCCCCCCCCATCAGTCTGAAGAAGGGTTTCGGCCCGAAACGTCGCCTATTTCCTTCGCTCCATAGATGCTGCTGCACCCGCTGAGTTTCCCCAGCAATTTTGTGTACCTAATAAGGGAATACTGTTTAAAGCCAGAAAAGTCCGTTCAAGGATAGTTCGAGGGTCACCAATTCTGAAGCTTCTGAATTTTGTAGTCGGCAGGGCAGTACTCTGCATATCGCCAACTTGGACAATTTTACATTTTTATCAATCCAATTAATCAATCCAATTAACCTACAAACCTGCACGTCTTTGGAGTGTGGGAGGAAACCGAAGATCTCGGAGAAAAACCCACACAGATCACGGGGAGAACGTACAAACTCCATAGACACAGCACTCGTAGTCGGGATCGAACCCGGGTCTCTGGCGCTGCATTTTGCTGTAAGGCAGCAACTCTATCACTATGCCACCGTGACTGCCCTAATGAGGTAGATTGTAGTTCAGGACCGCTCTCTAGTTGTTGGTAGGATGGTTCAGTTTCCTGATAACAGCTGGGAAGAAACTGTCTCTAAATCTGGAGGTACAATATGTGCTTTCACACTTCTGTACCTTTTGCCTGATGGGAGAGGGGAGAAGAGGAAGTGTCCAGGGTGTGACAAATAATTAATTGTGCACTATCTAAAAATAAGGAAGCTTTTAATTTTTACTACACTTTCACCATTACTTTTTCTTGAAGTCGATTATAGTTCAAGAAGTTCTTTCTCAAGTGTAGTCACAACAGGAAATTGAACAAGGGGGATACCAGACTTAATAATAAATTCACTCTTCATGACGTTTGGTTGAGGTTTAGGGATTGACTTGCACAAGGGAGAGAAGTCCACAAATGAGTAATGCCACAAATCTATATTGAAATGCTTTTAAAAGGAAGTTGTTGCTAAATAAATTTAGTTCAATTTGGTGCAGTGGTAGAGTTGCTGCCTTACAGCGCCATGGAACCCCTGGGTTCGATCCTGACTATGGTGATCAGCAAGCACCCTAACACTAGCTCTATCACTGCGCCACCCGTACAGCATGGAAACGGGCCCTGAAACCCCAAGGCAGCAGCTCTTCTGCTGTGCCACTGTGCCACCCCTTGGTGACCAAGAGCTCGGTAATGGGATTATTCTGAACCATCTTCCTTGGCTGTGAAGGTGTAAGCCATTTCCCTCTGTATGACTCCATAAAAAATATCCTAACAGGATCCTAACAGTATGCATTGCAATTTGGTTTGGCAGCTGCTCTGCCCAAGAGCGCAAGAAACTGCAGCGAGTTGTGGATGCTGTCTATCATGTAATCCACCCTGCCCACATAGATTCCATCTATGCTAGACACAGCCTGGGGAAAATGAGCCAACCTAATTAAAGACCCCTTCAGATTCCAGTCAATCCTTCATCTCCCCTCTCACGTCAGGCAGAAGATAAAGAAACTTGAAAGCACATACTTTGTAGGGAGGAATTGCAGATGCTGGTTTAACCCAAAGATAGACACATAAAGCTGGAGTAACTTAGCGGGTCAGTCAACCTCTCTGGAGAGAAGGAATAGGTGATGTTTCGGGTTGAGAGCCTTCTTCACATACCACTAGATTCAAGAAGGACTTCTATCCCACTGTTGCCAGACTACTGAACAGTCCTCTCATCAACTCTATTTCTGATCTTCCAATCTACCACATTGTGACCATTGCACTTTTTAAAATCTGTACTTTCTCTATAGCAGTCGTCTCATTGAAATATGCAGCATAAGTTCCCGACAATAGTGCTAGCTCTGCTGCATGCTGCTCACTGCCAACATTCAGTGCTTCAGCAGATGAGGGATGAACAGCCTGTGTCTTCAGAGGAAGGATATCCACGTAGATTTGTACATGTTTCGCATTGCCACAGTAATACTTCACTCTGCTGTTGCCGCTACCCCATTAAATTAATTGAGTCACCAGTCAGCATGTTGGTTTTGTGATTTTAAATTACGTTAGGCTGGAGTATTTGACCTGGGTGAATTCACCCCACTCTATCCAATGTAAGACTAACATATAATTAGTGCAGTGTATAGAAAGGAACTGCCGATGCTGGTACATATCGCAGATAGACACAAAGTGCTGGGGTAACTCAGCGGGTCAGGCAACATCTCCTGGGAAAAAGGATAGGTGACGTTTCCAGCCAGGAAACTTCTTCAGATAATGAGGTGAAACTGAAGGATAATGAAGCTGTCATTAAGAGATGCGCCTTTGCTCTCTGAACTAGAAGGCAAACTGCCTTCATCCAAACAAGCATTAACACTATTGCTGTCCAGATGGTGGAACTTATCCCCCTTTCTGGTGGGAGAATGGACCGCGATTTAGACCCTAAAGGGCCTGTCCCACGAGCATGCGACTGCATGCAGCAAGCGCGACTAAACCGTAAGCGGGGGGCCGCGCGGAGGTCGAGTGATCCCGTACGAGTTGACGTGAAGTTCGAGTGAAGTCCGCGGGAAGTTCGCGCTAGGCGTACGCCATCAAGACGCTGCGTACGGCGTGGAGGCGGTGCGTACGACCCCTCAATGCGGCTGCGGGCCGCCAGGCCGTTGCCGCGCGGAATTTTTGAACAGTGTCAGTTTTTCGGAGCCCCGCGCGATGTCGGGACCAGCTCGGCACAACTCCATACGGCTCCGGCGATCGAAGTGGGACCGGTCCCGCGAGGCCGTACGGCTCAAGCGACCACGTTAGGTCGCGCTTGCCGCATGCAGTCGCATGTTCGTGGGACAGGCCCTTAATGATACGTGAGGGGACAGGAACTACATAGCAGGGGCACACGTGCTATTAAGTCAATACCATGCCAAGCAATGGGTGAGAATATCAGAGCCAACATAGCACTGGTATAGAAGACACTAGAGGAGTTGATGCGCACAGTGGCACAACAGTAGAGTTACTGCTTCGCACCACCAGGGTTTGATACTAACTAAAGGTGCCTTCTGTACGGAGTTTGTACGTTCTCCCTGTGACTCGTGGGTTTGCTCTTTATGCTCCGGTTTCCTCTCACATTCCAAAGATGTGCAGGTTTAGAGGTCAAATGGCTTCTGTAAAAATTGCCCCAAGTGTGCAGGGTTGATATGGTGATTGCTAGTCGACGCTGACTTGGTGGGCCGAAGGGCCTGTTTCCACGCTGTATCTCTAAACTAAACTAAAGATGGAACACTGGAGCCGGGGTAACTCTGTGGGACAGGCAGCATCTCTGGGGAGAAGAAATGGGTGACGTTTTGGGTCGAGACCCTTCTTCAGACTGAACTCAACTAAAGCTTCTTTGATACTTCTATCTAATTATCAGAGGCTGGAGATTGTGCATAAAAGCAGCCACCATTTCAGAGGAGATTTTGGCTGGTTATACTCAGGGCACCCAGACTGAGATTGCATTCAGAACAAACCATCAAGTGTTGTGTGCGGGAGAGCAGTTTTTGTGCTAACAAACACTCATTGTAGTCCTTCCTCCAAATCCTGTTATCACGGTGAAAAATGATTATGAAGGAAGGAGCTAAAGACATTATTGGAACTGGGTGCGGAGAAATGGTTGGAATGCAGGAGTGAAAGCAGAGACTTTAGACTTTAGGCTTGTAGACTTTTAGATTTTTAGACTTTAAACATACAGAGCGGAAACATGCCCTTCAACCCACCGAGTCCGCAGCGACCAGGAATCACCCCGTATACTAACATTATCCTAACATTACACAGTAGGGACAATTTGCAATTTGATCAAAACCAGTTAACCTACAAACCTGTAGGTCTTTGGAGCGTGGGAGGAAACCAGAGCACCCGGAGAAAACCCACGCGGTCACAGGTAGAATGTACGAACTCCCGTACAGACAGCACCTGTAGTCAGGATCGAACCTGGGTCTCTAGCGCTGCGAGGCAACTGTGAGACCCTGAGGGTTGTGGAGAAAGCCCAGGTGGGCTTACTGTGGTGGTGATATGGGTGGAGGGAAGGAGGTGTACAGGTGGTTTGGATGCGGAATGAGCAGAATGGGGCAGTTAGTTGTTATGGTGATTGGGATGGGTGGGAGAGTTGTGGAGATGGTCTGGAAAGATTGGTGGGTGGCATTGACGATTTAACCAAGTACACACATGATGGAAAATAGAGGTTTTAACCTTCCTGACAATGATCCAGGGTTCTCAGCCCACCTCCAGGTTGCACCATAGGGAAGAGCTGAGGGAACCCAGGTAACCTGAAGGATTCTGATGAGGCTTCTGATGGCTGCAGGGAGATGCGGACGTCATGGAGAGAGGCGGGAGGTCACAGTGAGAGGTTGGAGGTAGAGAGAGGGGTTGGAGGTCACAGAGAGGGGTGGGAGGTCACAGAGAGAGGTTGGAGGTCACAGAGAGAGGTTGGAGGTCACAGAGAGAGGTTGGAGGTAAAGAGAGGGGTTGGAGGTCACAAAGAGAGGTTGGAGGTCACAGAGAGAGGTTGGAGGTCACAGAGAGAGATTGGAGGTCACAGAGAGAGGTGGGAGGTCACAGAGAGAGGTTGGAGGTCACAGAGAGAGGTGGGAGATCACAGAGAGAGGTGGGAGATCACAGAGAGAGGTTGGAGGTCACACAGAGAGGTTGGAGATCACAGAGAGAGGTTGGAGGTCACAGACAGAGATGGATAGCCAGTGATATTAATTTTAAATTCTTTGCTACGTTGGGCCATGTACCAGAGCTGGTCGTTGATCAATGGAGGGATATGCAGCTCGCCATCCACCAGGAGCTCTGCAGTCTGCCTTTGGTCCACCACAAGTCTATGGCAGGGGGGGGGGGGGGGGGGGGGGGGGGGGGATACTGGGGGTGGGGGACAGAAGATGCAATGAATAACAGGAGATGTTCATCCTTTGCTTCTGCCCGTGTAATATAAATATGTAAATTACCGATGCATTGCTAAAATAAATCGCGACTGTTTAATTTGTCTTGCTGTTCTGCTCAAGCCATTTCCCGGGCTTGATGAGTCATGCTCTCCAGCATTTAATGTGTAATTTGAAGGCTGTAATGAGCTTGTGGGCGGGTTCACCACTCCTTATTAATTTTTTCTTCAGTAATTTATTCTGAATTCTGATCCACATTTGCCAAAAACCCTAGTCGGTAAACATTGAGCAAGTAAGAAAGGGAATGTGAGGGGGCGACCAGTATCATTGAAGGCCGGGAACTGCAGGTTTAAAGGTTGCACAATGTGTTTCTAGCCACATGTTTGGGAGGTCCCATGGGGATGGGGCTATAAGGGCAGCTGGTGGCCGGGAGGAGGGGGTCATTGTACTGCTGAGGAATCAACGAGACAGTCAGAGAAACAAACGTTGGCATAAATTCAGGAGAGTGCAAGGTCGCGGGGAGAGGTGGAAGGTTATGGGGAGAGGTGAAAGGTCGTGGGGAGAGGTGGAAGGTCGTGGGGAGAGGTGGAAGGTCGTGGGGAGAGGTGGAAGGTCGCGGGGAGAGTTGAAAGGTCATGGGGAGAGGTGACAGGTCATGGGGAGAGGTGGAAGGTCATGGGGAGAGGTGGAAGGTCACGGGAAGAGGTGGAAGGTCACGGAGAGAGGTGGAAGGTCTCGGGGAAAGGTGGAAGGTCGCATAGAGAGGTGGAAGGTCACGGAGAGAGGTGGAAGGTCACGGGGAGAGGTGGAAGGTCACGGGGAGAGGTGGAAGGTCGCAGAGAGAGGTGGAAGGTCACGGGGAGAGGTGGAAGGTCATGGGGAGAGGTGGAAGGTCACGGGAAGAGGTGGAAGGTCATGGGGAGAGGTGGAAGGTCACGGGGAGAGGTGGAAGGTCGCAGAGAGGAAATAGGCCCTTCGGCCCACCAAATCCACGCTGCCCGGCGATCACCCGTACACTAGTTCTGTCCTACAGACTTTACAGAACATTTTACAGGGTCAATTTACAGAAGCTACTTAACGTACAAACGTGGGAGTGTGGGAGTGTGGGAGGGAACCGGAGCACCCGGAGAAACCCCACGCGGTTACGGGGAGAACGTCAAACTCCATACAGACAGCATCTGTAGTCAGGATCAAACCCGGGCATCTGGTGTTGTAAGGCCGCGCTCTACTGCTACGCCACCGTGCCGCCCTGTCAGGAAGCAAACTCAGAGAAAGGAACGGAGGCAGCAACCAGGTTAGCCATCTGTTTATGGTTCATAGACTTGGGATGTATCCATGGATACTGCCTTACCTGCTGGGTGTTTCCAGCTTTTACTATTTTAGTTTCAAATCTAACCTTTATCTGATGTACGCCTGTACAAACAACAGCGGATTCTAAGAGCAATCACCAGTGAGTGAGTGGGAGTAACATTTCCGGGCGATCTTAACGTACTTGTCCTGAAGATAAGGTGAACGCTCCTAGCTCCCTAAATGCTGGCCAAAGCCAACGTTTTCAGCACTTTGTTGATCGAAGTTGAATCTTGCATTTTCCTTTTTGCTTTGTTAATTATGAGGCAAGTTAATATTTCAGGTCGACGACCCTTCAACAAACCAACGCAATGGGACGGATCACTTCAGTAGAAGTTGCGATCACTGTCGTACATAGCATTGTAAAATATCAGTATCTTTAATATCGTTAATATTTGGTTTACCGCCGCGTGGCTTTGTAATGTCACATGCTGTAAAAAAAAGCAAGTTATTGTTTTGGCAAATGGCCCACACTTTCATTAACGTGACCGTGCGCAGTTTGTAGCCGCACAATGGAGAAGAGAGGTTGGTCGGAAAGTTCCTCTGAAGATCACCTTTGACCAAAGAGTCATCAGGCAATGGTCCGCATGGAACGTCTGTGGGAAGAAGTACACGGTCAACCCTGTCGGATGGGGACTGAGCGGAAGATCCCCTTGTATAGACATCCCAACATTTGTTTCCCTGACGGGCGTCCAAGAGAGGTAGCCCGTCAGAGCAAGGTGTTCATTCCAGTTTCTATGAGGAAGTGGGATGGAAGGTTACTACAATGGAAAAGTTTTACTCACTCTCCCAGGAACAATACAGTTTCTATAGATACTGGGGAAAAATACACAACATAATTAAAAATCATTAACATAAAGGAAACATTTTGTTTTCAAATTAAGGGTTTATAACGAATGACAAGATCTGCTGTGCAGTAACATCTGTTCACGCAGATGTTCTTATTTAATGGAATCAGACCAGATCTGGATATATCAACATAAGAGTTGCAGCAACGTTGTTAATCTGGGTCTATCATTTCCTTTAAATAACACACTTCATCACAACCACAAGACACGTACAATACCTGCATTCGTTCTGCCAAGCTTATTTTCGTTTAGTTCAAAGATGCAGAGTGGAGACAGGCCCTTCGGTCCACCTAGTCCATGCCGACTAGCAATCACCCAGACAGCTCCCGTAGTTAGGATCAAACCCAGGTCTCTGGCGTTGTGGGGTAGCAATGCTACCGCTGTGCCACTCATTATATTCCAGTCTAAACAAATCCTGTACTCTCAATTGAAGGAAGGTCAGCAAGCCCCCGGCAGGCCAAAGAAACGCTTCAAGGATAACATCAAGAACAGTCTGAAGAAATTCCACGTCACATCTAGCAACTGGGAGCACATTTTACTGGACAGGCACTCCTGGAGGAAATCCGTGCAGGAAGGAGCTGCACGTCACAAAATGGAACTACGCCGTGTCGCAGAGACAAAGCAACAGCACCGTAAGGAGAGAGAGAAGGGGGCTCGATGACAACCAACCACCGCCAGTCTCCACTGCCCACGTTGCACCAAGGTGTGTGGATCGCGGATCGGCCTCTACAGACATCTGCAGACCCACAAGTAGACGACCCTATGGAGAGCACAGTTTCGAGTGACCATCGATGATTCTAGTTGTAGTTAATAACCAGAACTCTTTACAGAAAACCAGGCGAACAGAACTGAGCACTGAATGAAAAGGAGTGGCTCATGCTGGTAACAATAACTCCCAACTGAATGAAACGATTCAGTCAATAAATGTGTACATTGGGATCCTATCTCCTTCTGTAGTTGGGATTACTGGTGAACAGGACTTTGGCCAGTGTATGCAGTTGCAACACTTGGCCAGAGATCTCCATTTTATTCAACCATATGGACGTGGATTTGTTTCCAATTTTCCTTGTGAAATGTAAGCTTACATTTTTAGCATGAATCTTGCTACTTGGAGAATTGGCTAGTGCAAGTGTAGACGCATACGCTGGAAGAGTGGGGAGCTGGCAGACTATATGTGGGCTACACAGATCCAACTAAGATTGTATGGCAGCAGGAAGGGCTCACTCCATCACTCCCAGGGATCTTCAATGACTATCCACTTGTTGGGGATTGACTGGTAGAGTTAGTTGGAGGAAACGATCTACCTGCAACACCACAGGGCAGCAGGGTGGCACAGCGGGTGGAGCCGCTGCCTAACCCACGTCAGAGACCCAAGTTCGATCCTGACCTTGGGTGCTGTCTGTGCGGCGTTTGCACGTTCTCCCTGTGACTGCATGGGTTTCCTCCGGGTGCTCCGGTTTTCCCCCACATCCCAAAGACACGTGGGTTTGTAGGTTAATTGGCCTCTGTAAATTGCCCCTAGTGTGTAGGGCGTGGGATAACATGGAACTAGTGCAAACATGTGATCCATGGTCAGCATGGACTCGTTGGACCGAAGGGCCAGTGTCCATGCTGTATCTCTACACTAAACCACTGTCAAGTAACTATAAACGCACTAAATCCCTCTGATCTACAACACTCTCCAAGGACCCTACCATTCACTGTGAAGGTCCTGCCCTGGTTAGACTTCCCCAAATACTGCTCCTCTCACTTATCTGAATTAAACTCCATTTATCATTCCACATCCACTTGCCCAGCTGATCAAGGTCCTATAGTAGTTCTTGTTAACCATTGTCAATGTCTAGAATCCCACCTATTTTAGTGCAGGAAGGAACCGCATATGCTGTGTTACACCAAGTATAGACACAAAATGCTGGAGTCAAGACATTTTGGGTCAAGACTCTTCTTCAGACTGAGAGTCTGACGAAAGGGTCTCGACCCGAAACACCACCTATTCCTTTTCTCCAGAGATGCTTCCTGACCCGCTGAGTTACTCCAGCATTTAGTGTCTACCTATGTTAGTGTCATATGCAAACCTACTAACCAGGTCTTATACATTCTCATCCAAATTGTTGATAAAGATAACAAATAGCAGTGGGTCCAACACCGATCCCTGAGGCACATTACTACTCACACAGCACCACCCTCTGCTCCCTGCCATACTTGAGAGGTTTGGCACAATCTGAGACAGAGTGTGATTAGCAGCCTGGCCAGTGTACAGCAAAGTGCATGTTGGAAATTTGCTCAGGCTTTCTGGATAGCAACCCCCAAACCCACAACTCCTGCCACCTGCAGGAGAAAAGCAGCAAGGTAGACAAAATTGCTGGAGAAACTCAGCGGGTGCAGCAGCATCTATGGAGCGAAGGAAATAGGCAACGTATTGGGCCGAAACCCTTCAAATTCACCCGGAGAAAAGCAGCAATTGCATGGCCCACCACCAACCCCTTAACTTGCCTTCCAGTTACACATAAAATAGACACAAAATAGACAATAGACAATAGGTGCAGGAGTAGGCCATTCGGCCCTTCGAGCTACCACCACCATTCACTGTGATCATCCACAATTAGTACCCCGTCCCTGCCTTCTCCCTATATCCCCTGACTCCGCTATCTTTAAGAAGTCTATCTAACTCTCTCTTGAAAGCATCCAGAGAATTGGCCTCCACTGCCTTCTGAGACAGAGAAGTCCACAGATTAACAACCCTGCTGGAGTAACTCTGCAGGATAGGCAGCATCTCAGGATAGGAATGGGTGACGTTTTGGGTCGAGAAGTCGGGGGAAGGGTCTCGACCCAAAATGTCACCAATTCCTCCTATAGAAACATAGAAACATAGAAACATAGAAATTAGGTGCAGGAGTAGGCCATTCGGCCCTTCGAGCCTGCACTGCCATTCAATATGATCATGGCTGATCATCCAACTCAGTATCCCGTACCTGCCTTCTCTCCATACCCTCTGATCCCCTTAGCCACAAGGGCCACATCTAACTCCCTCTTAAATATAGCCAATGAACTGGCCTCGACTACCCTCTGTGGCAGAGAGTTCCAGAGATTCACCACTCTCTGTGTGAAAAAAGTTCTTCTCATCTCGGTTTTAAAGGATTTCCCCCTTATCCTTAAGATGTGACCCCTGGTCCTGGACTTCCCCAACATCGGGAGCAATCTTCCTGCATCTAGCCTGTCCAACCCCTTAAGAATTTTGTAAGTTTCTATAAGATCCCCTCTCAATCTCCTAAATTCTAGAAAGTATAAACCAAGTCTATCCAGTCTTTCTTCATAAGACAGTCCTGACATCCCAGGAATCAGTCTGGTGAACCTTCTCTGCACTCCCTCTATGGCAATAATGTCCTTCCTCAGATTTGGAGACCAAAACTGTACGCAATACTCCAGGTGTGGTCTCACCAAGACCCTGTACAACTGCAGTAGAACCCCCCTGCTCCTATACTCAAATCCTTTTGCTATGAAAGCTAACATACCATTCGCTTTCTTCACTGCCTGCTGCACCTGCATGCCTACTTTCAATGACTGGTGTACCATGACACCCAGGTCTCGCTGCATCTCCCCTTTTCCTAGTCGGCCACCATTTAGATAATATTCTGCTTTCCTGTTTTTGCCACCAAAATGGATAACCTCACCTGACAGAGATGCTGCCTGTCCCGCTGAGTTACTCCAGCATTTTGTGTCTATCTTCACTGTAAACCAGCATCTGCAGCTCCTTCCTACACATTCCCTATTATAATCCCAAGTTTAGAGATACAATGCAGAAACAGGGACTTCGGCCCCTCGAGTCCACGGCGACCAGCAATCCCTGCACACGAACACTGTCCTGCACACACTAGGGTCAATTTTACATTTATACATTTATACCAAGCCAATTAACCTATAAACCTGTACGTCTTTGGCGTGTGGGAGGAAACCGAAGATCTCGGAGAAAACCCACGCGGGTCACGTGGGGAACGTACAGATAAGCACCCGTAGTCAGGATTGAACTTGGTCTCTGGCGCTGTAAATGGCCTGTCCCACTTTCACGAGGTAATTCACAAATTCTCCCAAGTTTTCCCCTTGATTCAAACTCCCAGAATGTTCGTAACGCGTCCGTAGGAGGTCGTAGGAGGTCGTAGATATATCGTAGCGGCTCGTTATGCCAGCCGTAGGTACCCGTGGCATCAGGTAAGTCGGGACGTTTTTTCCAGCCCGAAAAAAAATGTCCACGATTAAAAAAATGGTCGGGATGGAAGAAATTGCAACTTTTTACTCGTAAGGAGGGCATCAAAATAGTCGTGGGAATTCGTAGACATACTCGTAGGAGTTTGTGAACATAGTCGTGGAAGGTCGTAGGAGTTCGTCGATTACCACCATCTTGATTTTTTTTTTAGGTCCTTTAAACTCGGCAGAGATTTTGAATTAAGTTGTGAAAGTGAGTTGGATGATCAGCCATGATCATATTGAATGGCGGTGCAGGCTCGAAGGGCCGAATGGCCTACTCCTGCACCTATTTTCTATGTTTCTATGTTTCTAAGTGGGACAGGCCCTTAAGACAGTAACTCTGCCACCCCATTGATCACCCAACGCACCAATTCTATGTTCTTCTGCTTTCTCATCCGCTCCCCACACACTAGGGGCAATCCTAGCATTATGGGGTAGAGCTGCATTCCTAGTAACGGTCCAAATTGTGATTTTATTTGTAACATGAAGATGTGTCATCCTCACATGCACCAAGAAATGCCAGTTGAAAAAAATTGTGTTACTTTATTTACTTTCCTTTGCATAAAATTTGCATTAGAACAAATAGTATTCTGTACCTTGGGCGGCACAGTGGTGGAGCTGCTGCCTTTACAGCGTCAGAGACCCGGGTCGATCCTGACTACAGGTGCTATCTGTACCGAATTTGAACGTTCTCCCTGTGACCGCATGGGTTTTCTCCGGGTGCTCCAGTTACCTCCCACACTCCAAAGACGTACAGATTTGTAGGCCAATTGGCCTCAGTAAATTGTCCCTAGAATGTAGGATAGAACTAGTGTATGGGTCGATCGATGGTCGGCACAGACTCGGTGGGCCAAAGGGCCTGTTTCCATGATGTATGTCTAAACTAAACTAAGAAACTAAAGAAACTGACTTTAATCTGGTTCAGGAACCCGGGGCAAATTGCCTGGACCAAAGGGATCCTAGCAGGTTGCATGCAGGCAGGCAGGGCAGCGTTAACTGGAGTCTCACCTGGGGAATGGCAAATGATAGGAAGAGCACACAGGCAGAACCGACAGGAAACAGAAACCGAGGGGTTGTATTAAAAGCAGGAAGTAAATACGTCGCTGCAGGAAGCAATTAGCAAGGCCAGGGCGATGTTGACCTTTACTGCAAAAGGAGTTTGAATACTAAAGCAAGGAAGTCCTGTTGAAGTCCCGGTGAAGTTTAGCGACACCTCATTTGGAAAGCAGCGTGTGGTTTTGGCGTCTGGTACCTGAAAGAGGATGTCCTTGTTCGAGGAACGCAAATGCCGTGAGAGTCTCTACCTCCACCACCCCCTCAGGCAATGTGATCCAGATCCCAAACCCTCTCAGGGTGAAAAAAACACTTCCTCAGATCCCCTTTAAATCCCTTCTTACTCATCTTAACCCTTTGCCATCTGGTCTCCGACACTTCAAATTTCACCGTGCCTATTCTAGCGAACAAACATATGAACCTGATGAAGGAGGAAGCCCCAAAAGGCTGCTCCACCATTTAATAAGATCATTTAATACGATCTGACCAACACATCCTCTCTGATGTCACCTAATTTCAATTCCTTTGCACCTTTTCATTAACACTGTAAGTAAAGAAATGCATCTTTGCGTCATACAGCATTGTAACAGACCATCGGCCCGACTCATTTAAGCCAAACAAGATGCCCCATCTGATTAGTTTTAGTTTAGTTTAGAGATACAGTGCAGAAACAAGCCCTTCGGCCCACAGAGTCCGCTCCGACCGGCGATTCCCGCACACTGACACTATCCTACACACACTCGGGACCATTTAACAATTGTACCGAGGCCAGTTAACCTGCGAACCTATACGTCTTTGGAGTGTGGGAGGAAACCGGAGCTCTTGGAAAAAATCCACGCAGGTCACGGGGAGAAAGTGCAAACTCCATACAGACAGCACTCGTAGTCAGTATCGAACCCGGCTCTGTGGCGCTGTAAGGCAGAAACTCTACCATGGCACCCTAATCTAGTGCCAGTTGCCTGTGTTTGGCCATATCCCTCTAAACCTTTCCTGTCCATGTATCATCTTTTAAATGCTGTTATTTTACAGCTCTTCTTTTGACGGCTCCTTCCGTATTCCCAACATCCGCTGCGTAAAAAGAGTCGCCCCTCTGGTTCCTATTAAATCTTTCCCCTCTGATTCCTCTCCCTTGGGAACAAGATTCTGTACATTCACACTATCTGCAGTATGATTGTATACACCTCTTTAAGATCACCCTTTAGTCTCCAACGTTCCAAGGAATAAAGTCCCAGCTTGCCCGACCTCTCCCGATAACTCAGGTCCTTGAATCTTGGCAGCATCGACGTAGATTTTCTCTACATTCTTTCCAGCTGAATAACATTATCCCTACAGCAGGGTGGCTGTAACTGAACGCAATACTCCAAATGTGGACTGAGCAATATCTTGTTGGACTGTACTAGAGGGTTCCAGCCCGAAATGTCACTTTTCCATGTTCTCCAGAGTTGTTGCCAAACCTACTGAGTTACTCCGGCACTTTGTGTCTTTTTTTTACAATCAATTCCCTGACTGAGGAAGGGCAGTGTGCCAAGATCCTTCTTCAGACTCTTCAACCTTGCACAGACTCTTCCAGGAGCAGTCCTGAAGACTGCAACAACCAGGTTCAGGAATAGCTACTTCCCCACAGCCATCATATCAGGCTATTAAACCTGGCTTGCACAAAACACTGATTATTAATAACCCATTATCTGTTATTTGCACTTTATCAGTTTATTTATTCATGTGTGTATATATTTATATTATGGTATATGGACACATTGATCTGTTTTGTAGTAAATGCCTACTATGTTCTGTGTGCTGAAGCAAAGCAAGAATTTCATTGTCCTATCAGGGACACATGACAATAAACTCACTTGAACTTGAATTAGGTCATTTGGCCCATTAAGTCTACTCCACCATTCAATCATGGCTGATCTATCTTTCCCTCTCAACCCCATTCTCCTACCTTCTCCCCATAACCCCAGACACCCTTATTAATCAACAATGCGGCCTCCACCAGGATCTGGATCCAATAGACTGGGGAGACTATGGGCAATGGGGGGGCATCTCCGAGCCTGGATGGTCCTGAACGATTAGTAAAGCTGAGCATCCAGGCCCCATCGCTACCTCACCTGTTGTTGAGACTGGATGGTTAGAATTGCCTTTGACACTGACCAGTATCCAAAAACATTAGAACATCAAACAGTAAAGGAACAGGCCCTTCAGCCTACAACCCCTGTGCTAAACATATGCCATGTTAAATTAACCATATCTGCATGCACATCCCTCCATTCCCTACAACATATCCACGTACCTATCTAAAAGTCTCTAAAAAGCCACTATCGTATCCGCCTCCATCACCCTTTAGACATTTTGAAGGCGACTACAGGCGACTTGGCAGTCACCACATGGTTGTCGAGGTGTCGCCTGTATGGTCGTGAGTCGTCTCCTCAGTCGCCCAAAGAGTCGTAGCGTCTTTCTGGTCACCGCTGGATTTTCAACATGTTGGAAAAAATTTCTGAGACAGTCGGTGACAGTGGGTTTGATGCCAATGAGTGTAGCTTGACTTCTCCTCACGTAGGTGCTGTTGTGGTTGTCACCAGGTGACCTAGGTTGTCGCTGGTGCTGATTTTGGTTTTTTGTTGTTGTTATAAGTAATAATTCAATTTCAAATTGTATGTTGAAGGAGGGGGGGGGGGGGTCCAGTTGCCGGTTTTTGGACTAAGACAGTTGCCGGCAGTCGCCCAAAAATAGCCTAAGTGGGACAGGCCCATTAGACTTTAAACTTTAGAGATGATGCAGGAAACAGGACCTTCGGCCCACCGAGTCTGTGCCACTCCATACACAAACCTACATACACTCGGGAGAATTTGTACAATCATTACAAAAAAAATTTCAACTTACCGAAGCCAATTAACCTACAAATCTGAAAGTTTAATCGAGTGTGGGAGGAAACCGGGGCACCCGAAGAAAACCCACGTCGTCACAGGGAGAATGTACAAACAGCACCCATAGTCTGGATCGAACCCGGGTCTCTGGCGCTGTAAGGGACCAACTCTACTGCTGCGCCACTGTGCCGCTCAAAAATTCCTAATTTCTTCATGATTGCTTGAATTTAAATTCTCCAGCCACCGTGGTGGGATTTGAACTCATGATCTGAACCTGGACTCTGGTTGCCAGTCCAGTAACTTAACCACTACACTACCTCAAGCACCATTCCCTTGTGGCAGTATCAGAACAGTGAGAATATTACAATAGATTTTAAGCATTATTTTTTTTTTAAATGATATAACATAATTTATTCTACTACACAAACACTGTTAATGAAACCCGAATTTAAAAAAGGAAGTTAGCTTGAATGTTCCATTCTCCGCACACCACACCACACCACACACACACTTCTTCTCTCGAGATGAATGGGCCGTTTCGTCACACGAGCTATGGGAAGCTTCTGAGCTGGGAAATGAGGTGCAGTGCATGCGAACTGGGGCATTGAGCAATCCACAGAAGGCTGCATTGCCAGCAGCATCCACAGGCCTCCACATTTGCCCGTGAAGTTGGGAAATACTGGCATTTCCACGCAGAACTGTCATGCGTTGAGCAGCAGATTCCATGTTTTGTTCCCAATGCCCCTCCCCCCCTTTCCCCCCCCCCCCCCCCCCCCCCCTTCCCCCTCTCCTCCTCCCCCTCTCATAGAAACATAGAAACATAGAAAATAGGTGCAGGAGCAGGCCATTCGGCCCTTCGAGCCTGCACCGCCATTCAATATGATCACGACTGATCATCCAACTCAGTATCCTGTACCTGCCTTCTCTCCACACCCCCTGAGACCTTTAGCCACAAGGGCCACATCTAACTCCCTCTTAAATATAGCCAATGAACTGGCCTCAACTACCTTCTGTGGCAGAGAGTTCCAGAGATTCACCACTCTCTGTGTGAAAAATGTTTTTCTCATCTAGGTCCTAAAAGATTTTGCACTTATCTTTAAACTGTGACCCCTTGTTCTGGACTTCCCCAATGTGGGTCCTGGCGGCCTGGCCAGGGGTTCAGGCTCTGTTTTTCTTTCCTCTCTAAAATATACCTTAATCATAACATTTGCAAATATTCTGTAGCGGAGAGTCACCTGTTGCAGTGCAGAGAATGTTCTAGAACATGACAGTGTTTTCCAGACATTCCAGCAGTGAGGAATCTGGAGGCCATTAGACACGCTGTCTACTGTGTGTGTGTGTGTGTGTGTGTGTGTGTGTGTGTGTGCGTGTCTGTGTGTGTGTGTGTGTGTGTGTGTGTGTGTGTGTGTGTGTGTGTGTGTGCGGTTTTGTGTGTGTTTGGTTGTCTGTGTGTGTGGTTATGTGTGTGTCTGTGTCGCTGTGCATCTATATGTATGCCTGTGTATGTGTGTCTATATCTGTGTATGTTTCCGTGTGTGTATATTTATGTATCTGTACATCTGTTTGTCCGTGTGTATGTGTGTACATTTCTCTGTCTCTATCTCTGTATATATCTCTGCCCATGTGTGCCTATGTTTATATCTGTTTGGGTACACAAAATTGCTGGGGAAACTCAGCGGGTGCAGCAGCATCTATGGAGCGAAGGAAATAGGCGACGTTTCAGGCCAAAACCCTTCTTCAGACTGGCGACGTTTCGGGCCGAAACCCTTCTTCAGACAGACTTTATATCTGTTTGTCTGTTTCTGTGTATCTATGCTTGTCTATGTGTGTGTTTGTGTGTATGTGCCTGTGTGCTTACGTGTGCCTGTGCCTATGACTTTGACTGTTGGTCTGTGTTTGTGTCTGTTGACCTTTGTTATATGTGGATGTGCCTTGAGTCTGCCTCTGTGTGTGTCTATATTGCACCAGACATCTTTGTCTGGTCCAGCTTTCTTCTGGCCAATTGCTCCCAAATTGTGGAAGGCTGCCCGGGAGCTTCCTGCTGGGGCTATGGCATGGATATGTGACAGGGGAATCACCAGTTCCCAAGTGTTCTTGATTCCATAGGTAATGACCATTAAGCATCATTATTAAGCAATCTAGTAAGAGAAACTTAACACCACATTAACAAGTGAGATGTTTGATACCTTTGGACAGGGCTGTGTGGGGCAGATAGAATAGTTGCTGCCTCACAGCATCAGATGCTGTCTCCGTGGAGTTTGCACGTTCTCCCTGTGACAGCGTGGGGTTCCTCCAGGTGCTCCGGTTTCCTCCCACATCCCAAAGACACATGGGTTGGTAGGTCAAATGTCCACTGTAAATTGCTCCTGCCGTGTAAGTGAGGAGTAGAGTCTGGGGAGGAGTAGTAGAGGAAGTGGGAAGAACAACATTGGATTCACGTAGGATTAGTTTCCATCCGGTCTATATTTCTATGATGCACCATCTCTTTTTAATTTCAAAATTAAACGTTATTAATAATAAAAATACGTACTAAACAAGAACCATGCAAAACTTTTCATACATTCCTCGTGCCTATGCATGCAATAGTGCCAGGCTCAATAAGATTCAAACCTGTTGTTACACTAAACACCCTTGCCGCTCATGTGGCCCCCTGGGGTGATATCCCTTCCCCATTTTGAGGGGTGTCCCTGCTGGGCTCTGCCCCTCAATGCCCAGCAGCGGAAGGACCCTAGACTGTGGTCCTCCCCCACCGAGCTTCAGTGCGTCCCTCAGTACGTACCCCTGCAGTCTGAAGCGGGCAGTCAGCAACATTCCCTGACAGACATCTCACTCTGCTGGAAGACCAAGATGTTTTGGCTGCATTTGGCTGCATTTTTAGATCACGCACCTGATCTTTGGTCACCCGGTACGGAGGGGGGTGGTTTGGTGGGGGGGGGGGGGGGAATCTCCCTGTCAGTTAGCTCCTGGTCCGGGCTAAGCCGGCCATTCACGGGTCCAGATAGCGGGTAGTCCAGGGTTCTACCCAATTCGGATGCCTGCCCCTCTTCTGGGCTTACGTCTGTGCCCACGTGTCCCTGGAGAGGGAGCACACGTTGACCACGGGCACTTTAGAGGCCTTCCGTGAATGCTGATGGCCGCCGGGACTGGAATGCACTGTTTATACGGCTGACAATGTTGCAATATGATGGACTATGTTTGCAAACTGTGTGATCGGCAGTTTTAATTAATGCAGTGCTTTGTAAATTGTAAATTTGCAATAAAAGCTCCTAGTTAATGGGGAAAAAAAGAGGTTCTGAGCAGACAAAAGGCTGTCTTTCACCAAATTGATTGTCTTCCATTGGCACTTGATCTCCTTCTGACCTTGGAGAGATTGCCTTGCTGAACCTTGGCAGAGGACAGGTAGAAATCAATCACTTTGTTGTGAGCCAGCGCTCACATTCAGGTCATAAGAGTAAAGAAGACATATTCACTTCCTTGAAGGACATTGTGAACTTTTTTTGCTTTAGGGCAATCATGAAACCATTTACAAAAAGAGACTTATTTTCCTAAAGTCTTTAGGCCTGAGACTTTAGAGATACAGCCAGGAAACAGTCCCTTCGGCCCATCGAGACCGTGCTGACCAATGATCACTATCGTACATACCGGGGACAAATTATAATTTTACTGAAGCCGATTAACTTACAAACCTGCACGTCTTTGGAGAGTAGGAGGAAGCCGGAACTCCTGGAGAAAACCCACACAGTCACAGGGAGAATGTACAAACTCCGTACCGACAGCGCCCATAGTCAGGATCGAACCCAGGTCTTTGGCACAATCAATCACAATTACAATAATACTTTATTAACCAAGTTTGTTTTGCTACATACGAAGAATTTCATTTGCCAAGTCAGTCATACAAATAAAAAGCAACGGAACACATATAACACATTTTAACATAAACATCCACCACAGTGACTCCTCCACGTTCCCCTCTGTGATGGAAGGTGAAAAAAAGTTCAAAATCTCTTCCCTTTGCTCTCCCGCTGTCAAGGGGCCTCAAGCCCTCCGTTGACGGGACGATCTTGACTCCCATAGCCGGCAACGTTAGGGCCCTCCGCATCGGGGCGATCAGCTCCTTCATCGGGGTGGGGGGGATGTAAGTTCCCCGCGCTGGCCATCGGACCCCGCGACGGGGCTGGTCGAACCTTCCGCGACGTTGGAGCTTCACGACTAGCCTCTCCCGAGACTGCGAGCTTAACTTAACTCTGGTGTTAAGTCGACGCTCCATGGGGGACTCAAGGCCTCCAGCTCCATCGATGGCAGGCCGCAGAGTGACCGGAAACACCATCCGGATAGTAATCTCATCTCCGGCAAGGTAAGAAACTGAAAAAAAAATTCCCCTGATCCCCTCCCCCTCCCCCCACATAATACAAACCGGAGAACATTCACACAAACTTTTAACAGACACTAAAAACTTAAAGAAAGACGAAAAAAGCAGACAAACTGTTGGCGGGGCTGCCAGTCGTGCGGCGCCCCTGATCTGTCAGGCAGCAACTCTACTGCTGCGCCACTGTGCTAGTCCGAGAAAAACATAGAAACAAATCTGAATTTTATAGCTAATCAAACTTACCAATAGCTGCTTCCTCTGGCATCATAATTCGTAACTCCTCCATTCTTTGGACACACACCTTTATTGTAATCACTGACCTTTCTCTAACCATCTGCCCTCTCCCCCCTCCCCTTCCCTTCGCCTGTCACCTGCCCCTCCTCTCTTCTAGCTTTCTCCCACCTCCACGCTCTCACCCCCACCCCACCCCGCTCTCACAATCAGTTTGAAGAAGGGTCCCAACCTGCAACATCACCTATCCACTGAGTCTGAAGAAAGGTCTCAACCCGAAATGTCACCCATTCCTTCTCTCCAGAAATGCTGCCTGTCCCGCTGAGTTACTCCAGCTTTTTTGTGTCTATCTTCGGTTTAAACCAGCCTCTGGATTTCCTTCCTACGCACAGCACCTATCCATGTTCTCCAGAGATGCTGCCTGACCCGTTGAGTTACTCCAGCACTTTGGTCTTTTATGTTACTAAGAGGTGGCTGAATTCCCTGTATCTGTTAATCTAAGAAATTGTGACTGTTACTCCAGCAATTAAAACATTTGCTACTCCCTCTGAAGCATATTACCTTCGCTGTGATTCATAAAGGCTTCAGGTAAAGGTCTATTATTATATAATCTCTCTAACTGATTAATAAAACTAAGGATCAGATATTTCAGCCATATTATTTTGCTCTCCCAAGTTTACATTTCCAATTTTAATAATTAGGATGAGCTTGAAAATTAATTCCGAGCTGGAGATTGGTGTCTTAAAACTGGTGATCAGATTCTAAATTTAAAATTAAACTCTCCTCAAAAGGCTTTAATATGATAAATATAACTGGCGTGCGGAGCTATCAAGAAGGTACATTAGCAGGCTGTGAGATCTGGCAATGTTTACAATTCCCCTTGCCCTCGTTAGCCATCAATGCGAATATTCACAAACTGTCTCATCAATGCTCCTGCAGGCAATGAACCTGCAACAGGTTCATATCTGTTGGAGGACGATGGGAGCAGGTGATAAACGGTGCCTTGGCTGACGTTTCGACTCTGTGTGTTCCCCCTTTACGAGAAGACAGACAACGCAATAAAGGCTCAGGAAGTTCGGCACGTCCTCGATAACTCTCACCAACTTCGATGGATGCACCGTAGAAACCATTTCATTGGGACACTTCACGGCTTGGTTTGGGACACAGCTCCATCCCAGAGTGCAAGAATTTGCAGCGAGTTGTGCAGAGGTGGTACCCAGTGATCACAGGGTTAGAAACAGTACATACTGGTCTTTTCTTGCTTCCACTTCCCCCCTCCCCATACAATCAGTCTGAAGATCATGCTGGTTTGTGGATTAATTGGCCTGTGTAAAAAATCTCCCCTAGAATGTAGGCAGTGGATGCACGAGCATGTACAAGAAGGGGTTTGGCCCGAAACGTTGCCTATCTCCTTCGCTTCATAGATGCTGCTGCACCCGCTGAGTTTCTCCAGCATTTTTGTGTCCCTACTATCCTACACACACTAGGGACAATTTACATTTTTTACCAAAGCCAATTAACCTACAAACCTGCAGGTCTTTGGAGTGTGGGAGGAAACTGGGTCACCTGGAGAAAACCCACGTGGTCACGGGGAGAAGGTACAAACTCCGTATACACAGCACCCGTAGTCGGGATTGTCTCTGTTGCTATGGGGCAGCAACTCTACCCGTGACACCCTCATTGGCAAGGCTGTCGGGAAAATATTGCAGCTCTGGTTGTAATCAACATTCAGGCATGGTTGCTCGGGTCACTAACTCCAGTCAGATAGTAGTCATGGAGAATTCACTCCCGCCTCCCACTGCCTGAAACACAATCTCTCTGTTGGTCACGTTACACAAATATCACTGCCACACCCTGCCTCTCCTTTCCACGGCCCATTGGAAAGTGGGATCTCTCCTTGTTGTTTGATAGGAAGATGAAACTGCATTGTGAGTCAAACAACCCTTCCTTTTCTCAATGCCCACATCTTTGTGACAAACATGCAAAGTGTGGATAGATCATGATTCACTCACTAACGCCTCCATGGTTTTTCTCCCAGGTTGCCCTGGAGACTAATCTGCATGTCCCTGTGATGCTGGCCTGCTGCCGAGAGACTGCCTCTCCTGCAACGGGTGGAACCTGATAATGGCTTCTCCATGTCTCCAGATGGCTAACATCAGGAAAATGTCACACCTAACACATTACCTCAGCCGGTCAGGGATTAGGAAGCAAAGCTGAGGTCAGGATCACTGACCCACTACGCATACGTCTGAGATTAGTTTTGTGTCTAAAACTATTAATGGAAAAGGGAAGTGAGGCCTTGATGAATTTGGCAGAAATAGAAACACAGAGAGAAAAAAACAGACCTCAACCACTTCCCATGTCACCGCGTCACAGTCTTTTATCACATGGTTAGTGTCTAAAACAAGACAATAGCTGCAGTCATTTCAACAACTTCCTGCAATATTTTTCCTATTTTCGACAGTAAACACCGCTTGTCACTAACAAACAATACATCCTCGTAAGGTGTTGCCGCTACAAACAGCGCTGTGTGTTATTGAGTAAAATCCACTTAACTCCTTTAGTAAGCGATACAACGTGCCAAGGGTTCAAAACACTCACATCATTGAGAGGCCTGCCGCAAATATAGCAGTGCCCTGCTGAGCTGTTTCTGCATTGTGAAATGTTTGTTGGAATTTGTTTGTGCAAGCTCTCCAGCTGTGAAGCCTGCACTGCAGATAGACACAAAATGCTGGAGTAACTCAGCGGGACAGGCAGCGTCTCTGGATAGAAGGAATAGGTGTCGTTTCGGGTCGAGACCCTTCTTCAGGCTGCACTGTTGCAGTAAGACTGAGCTGAGTGGAATTGGTGATGCCACAGTCAGAGAGTCAAACAGCACTTGAACAGGCCATTCGGTCCGACTTGTCCATGTATGCCCATGTTGACCAAGATGCCCAATCTACGCTAGTCCCACCTGCCCTCATGTGGCCAATATCCCTCTAAACCTTCAAATCCAAATCCATTGCTGGTTCTTAATTCATGTCTTTGAATTTAGTTGGAACCATGGTAAATTGCAACGATGAAAAGCTTTTGTTGCATACTAACCAGTCAGTGGAGATACTATCCATTACAATCGAGCCATTCACTGCATACAGATACATGATAAAGGGATTAATGCTTGGTGCAAGATAAAGGCAGTGAAGGAGTCTGAAGAAGGGTTTCGGCCCGAAACGTCGCCTATTTCCTTCGCTCCATAGATGCTGCTGCACCCGCTGAGTTTCCCCAGCAATTTTGTGTACCTAAGATGTATTAGAGTTTTGGGGACAAGGTGGTGAGAGATTAGATTACAAACCTAGTGTATGGTGGGACAGGTTTGAGGTGCTAAACAACCTTAGGCTCCCATAACCTGATCACCTGGAACTAAGTCTTGTCCATGACAGGATTTGACAAAAGGCTCCTGCCTCCTCCATTAGTGCAAATGGGTGCAAACGTGTTCAGCTGAAAGGCCTGTTTCCATGCTGCATTTTTCCATCTATCACCAAGTGTCAGGAAACTGTTGGCTGGCCGAAAACTTTTAAACCTAAATTCATAAAACCCCAATGCATAATAGTCAGATGTTGGACAACAGAATCCATTATAGAATCATGTAGTATGGAAACAGGCCCTTCGGCCTAGCTTGCCCATGTGACCAAAGTGCCCCATCTCCACTAGTCCCACCTGCCTACACCCCTCTAAATCCTTCCTCGCCATGTACCTGTCCAAATGTCTTTTAAATGTTGCTATAGATTCTGCCTCAACTACCTCCTCCGGCAGCTCATTCCATATACCCACCTGTGTGAAATAGTTGCCCCTCGGATTACCGTTAAACCTTTCCCTCTCTCACCTCAAACCTATGCCCCCTGGTTCTTGATTTCTGTAACTTCCTGTGAAAAAGTGTGGCTCTGGTTTGCCAGATTCTCATCTGTGGCACAGTTTCTAGTGTGGCCCGATGAAGAACTTTGGCTTTGAGGTGACAACTTGGCAGACCCCGACGGTCTAGGCTGCCCGTGTGCAGTCTTTGGCCCTGTTATCCTGTAGCAGATGCCATTACTGGCAACATAGGTTTACTACTTGGAACGTGCATGGAACAAAGCTACTGAAACACTGCCTTGCCAGTCCGAGTGAGGATGGGTGTTAAAGCTTGATCTCCCTTCCGATCTGCCCTTACAGTTACATTAGGCTTATTAATAAATTACTGCATTAAAGCTCGATCTTCCCTCCTTTCTGCCCCTGCAGTTAAATTTAGATTATTAATAAATTGCTGCATTCCTAGCAATGTTGAATTTAATTTATTTAAAGAATTAACTGTTGGCGAGATCTCTTAATGTCCTCATGCCAAAGCAAATTAACTTGTAAAAAGCTTTCTGAGCCAGTGGTGTAGAGGAGGTGCCAATCCAGGGGATAAAAACACACAGTAGAATATTTCTGCAATGATGGTATTTTAGTGCACACATGAAAGAAAAACCTTGCGTTCTTATAACAATTTTCATGTCATCTAAAGCACCTCGCAGCTGGTTAAGTACCATTATACTGCACAAACGGTGGCAACACAGGAAGCTTGGCAGCACACTGGGGCGCAGAAAATTCCCACAAACAGCAGTGCGATAACGAGCAGATAATCTGTTTTAGTGGTTTTGGTTCAGGGATAAATATTGGCAGAGTTCACTGGGGAGAACTCCCCTAGTCTTCGTAAAAATAGGGCCGTGGGATGGATTAGATCCAGCTGAAAGAGCAGATGGCATCTTGGTGGAAGGTCTCTGCAGGAAGATGGCACCTCTGTGGGTACAGCATCATATCAGTACCACACTGGAGCTGGTGTTGAACCCAGGCCCGTCGAGGCCAGGGAAAAGTGCTTCACCATCAGCCACGATAAAGGTAAAGGGACGTCTGGCATGTGGCTTTCAACGTGAGATAGGGAGAGTTCAGGGCCAGCACGTTCCTGTTAGAGTGAAGGGGACGGCTCGGAAGAGATATTGAGGCTCTGGTCTGGAAAATGGAGGAGGCAGATGACGTATAGACAGCTGGGATCAAGTGAGATCAAGTAAACTAAACTAAACTAAGAGGCTTTTGTATCTTTGTTAGCCAGAGGTTCATTAGTTCATAAGTTCTAGGAGCAGAAATAGGCTCATCAAGTCTACTCCGCCATTCAATCATGGCTGATCTATCTTTCTCTCTCAACCCCATTCTCCTGCCTTCTCCCCATAAACCCTGAATGGTGAGGTACCAGAAGACTGGAGGATAGCTAATGTAAGAAGGCCAGCAGGGATAAACCATAGATTGATAGGCCAGTGAGCTTTACATCAGTGGTGGAGGATTATTGGAAGGAATTTTGAGTTACATTTGGAAAGGCAAGGGTTGATTACCAATAGTCAGCATGGCTTTGCTCATTGGAAATCCTGAGTTTGACAGAATGTTCTTCTGTTGAGGTGACTAACGCCCCTGTCCCACTTAGGAAACCTGAACGGAAACCTCTGGAGACTTTGCGCCCCACCCAAGGTTTCCATGCGGTTCCCGGAGGTTGCAGGTAGTGGAAGCAGGTAGGGAGACTGACAAAAACCTCCAGGAACCTCCGGGAACCGCACGGAAACCTTGGGTGGGGTGCAAAGTCTCCAGAGGTTTCCGTTCAGGTTTCCTAAGTGGGACAGGGGCATTAAGAGAATTGATGAGGGTCGGGTAGTAGAAAACTTTTAGCAAGGCCTTTGACAAGATTCCACATGGTAGGCTGGTCTGGAAAAATAAATCACATGAGATGCAAAGGGAGATAATTAATTGGATACAAAGTGGCTTGGTGGTCGGACTCAGAGGGTGTTAGTGGAGGGATGCGTTTCAGATTGGAGGCCTGTGACCTGTGGCATGTTGCAAGGATTAGTGCTGGGTCATTTGCTGTTTGTTTATATCAATGATTTGAATGAGAATGTTGGTGGCATGATGAGTAAGTCTGCAGCCAACGCCAACATTGGAGATATGGTGGACAGTGAGGAATGTTCTCCAGGGCTACAACAGGATGTATGTCAACCAAGAAAGTGGAAAAGGGAACAATGGTCAACTCAGTCAAAATTACAGTGAAGATAGACACAAAATGCTGGAGTAACTCAGCGGGACAGGCAGCATTTCTGTAGAGAAGGAATGGGTGACGTTTCAGGTCGAGACCCTTCTTCACATGCATTTTGGGAAGTTAACTCAGGGCTGGACAAACACAGTGAATGGCAAGTCCCTGGGGAGCTTTGTTGAGAGAGAACTTGGGGTGCAAGTACATAATTCCCTCAAATTGGTGGCATAGGTAGATAGGATATGTGGTGAAGAAGGCTCATGGCGTGTTTGCCTTCATGAGCTGAGACATTGGAGTATAAGAGTTGGGACATCGTTACAGCTGTGGCCACACTTGGGCATATTATGTGCAATCCTGGTCTCCACACTGTGGAAACAAGGTGATTAAGTTAGAGGTGGTGCAGAAAAGATTCACAAGGATGTTAGCTGAATCGGAGGGCTTCAGTTACAAGGAGGGATTGGAAGGGGTGGGACTATTTCCCCTGGAGCCTACAAGGGTGAGGTAATATAAAAGAGCCACATAAAACGATGATGAGCATTAATGGGGCAGATCACCAGCGTCTGTTTCCCTGGCTGGGGGAGTTTAAAACTAGCAGGCATAGAGTTTAAGGTAAAGTGGGTTTGAGTGGCGAATTTGTACAGACTAGTTGGTGTCAGGATTGAACTGACGCAGGAGGTGATGGAGGCAAGATGATGAACGGCACGGTGGCGCAGCTGTAGAGCTACTACCTTCTAGCTCCGGAGACCTGGGTTCGATCCTGACTACAGTTGCCTGTCTGTATGGAGTTTGTACGTTCTCCCCGTGACCTGCGTGGGATTTTCTCCCAGATCTTCGGTTTCCTCCCACATTCCACAGACGTACAGGTTTGTAGGTTAATTGGCTCGGTATCAATGTATATATGTAAAATTGTCCTTAGTGTGTTGTTAATGTGTGGGGATCGCTGGTCGGTGCAGACTCGGTGGGCTGAAGGCCTGTTTCCGTGCTGTATCTCTAAAGCAAACTAAATTAAACTAAACTACAAGGAACAATATTTAGGAGGTATCTGGACAGATATTCCAATGGCAAGGCATAGAGGGGTATGGACTTAATGTAGGCAAGTTGTATTAGTATAGATAAGCAGGATGGTTGACATGGATGAGATGGGCCAAATGGCCTGTTTCTTTGCTGTATGACCCTGTAACTCTATGACACAATAACTTTGCAAGCAGGAACACATAATATATTCTTACAATGCAAAAGTGATTTGTCTTTTAAGAAGTACTCAATTAGTTGTAACTGCTTTGAGACACGAAAGTTGCAAAATAAATTAAAATGATTTCTCCTTACTCCTGCTGATACGTTAATAGAATGAGTAAATTTGAAACACGGCTGTTCCTGTTCGACTGGTGTTGTGTTTACAACAACACCCATGCAATGGAAATAAATGCAAATGTTGAACACCAGTCCCTCCAAAAGGAAACATCACAGAACAATCTATTAAAAATCAATAAGTAATGCATCTGACAGAAATAGTCTCAGAATAATCATTCACTGACACTGTTCCATTACAGAAGCAAGAACCAGTCTGCGGTGAGAAATTTGGTCACCCATTTCCTCTCCAGAGCTGTACATTTCCTTTAGACTTTCAACACAATTAGCAGCAGAAGATTTTCACATTTAGCACCCAGTTATCGTGCTTGTTTTAAAAAGGAAGTTTTGATGCAAAATAAATGCCTGGAGCTATTTTTTAAAATTTGAACCGGACTCTACAGTTTTGCATTCATTAGCATTTTTGAACAGTGCAGGGCATTGTGTCGCGGGAAGTGAGACAGAAAGGTGCGACCTCCAGTGAGACAGAGATGCATGTGTTCGACTGTGGACAGTGGTAGAGGTTAGAGGAGTGGTCACCTTTCATCCATGTTCCTGTCACACACTCCTCCCCAAATGCCCCCTCTCCCATCACACCCACACCGTAATTAAAAACCTTGGATGGATTCCACTAACTATGTTTCTCCAACAACTGACAATTGCACCTGTTCATTTACATTCAGATCCCTCTTTGAGTGTTGTCACATATCCTCTTCAGAATAGCCAGTGCATATATACGCAGTGTGAGCAGGAGTCGTTGGGACAGGGTCAGGTTCAGGAACACACCACCCACCCTCCTCTCTGGGTGGAGACAATTAGATTGTACAATCAAGGGCTTGTCCCACTTGGGCGACCTGATCCGTCAGTTCTAGTGAGTTTGCCCTCGACTCACATTCGCAGCATGTAACTCTTCCTAACTCTCCTTCATGCTCGTGAGTGGTCTCCGCGTACTCGAGGCCTTAGCTAGGTCACGGCGTTTTTTTCAAAATGCCCACGAGTAAAAAAAGGTCGCCATGGAAAAAATCAATACTTTTTTTACTTGTAGGTTTAGTCGTAATAAGTCACAGTAGATCGGCATGTTAGTCATAGGTAATCGAGGGCAGTCGAAGGTAGTCGTAGATAGACCTTGAAAAAGTAGGGTTTTGGCCCGAAACGTTGCCTATTTCCTTCGCTCCATAGATGCTGCCGCATCCGCTGAGTTTTTCCATCAATTTTGTCTACCTGTAGTCATAGATAGTCTTCATCATAGTCGAATGGAGGTCGAAGGGAGGTCGAAGGAGATCGTCTTCACTCTCCACTATTCGGTTTCCAATTTACCCGAAGCTAGTTGAAGCTAGTCTTCAACATGGTCGAAGGAGGTCTTCAACATGTCATTTTTTCAAACTCTTCTAAACTCGCCAATTAGGTCGCCCAAGTGGCACAGCCCCTAGTCACAAAAAATCAACCGTTGCAAGGCATTTCTAATGGTGCCATTGCGTTTAAGGTCAAGTAGCCAGCAAAGAACTGATATTTGAGGGAGATCCCACCCAGGACATATTTACATAGTAAGGTTTCGAGATACAGCGTGCATGTTTCGACAGTCGCGCACGTCATCATGCGTCCGCACAGCCGTCTGGAGTGCGTGACGTCATTTGAATACCCAGTTTAAGATATTTACACAGTTTATGATATTTATGGTGATTTTCCAATTTCTTGAGTGGTGCTTGCAAATGGAAAAACTGCAGATGTAATGCTCCTATTCAAAAAAAGAGGTGAATGAAAAGTAGCAAGCTGCAGACCAAATTAATCTGTGGGAAGGAACTGCAGATGCTGGCTTAAATTGAAGATAGACACAAAACTCAGCGGGACCGGCAGCATCTCTGGAGAGAAGGAATGGATGATGTTTCAGTCTGAAGAAGGGTCTCGGCTGGAAACGTCACCCATTCGACCCGAAACTTGGCCGTCATTTACAGTGATACCGCTCGCAACTCCACACTCCCCCACGCCACTCCATGCGCCCGTCCCGCGCTACCCACACGCTGCCAGGTCGCGTAAATGGCGCGCAAATTACGGCCGAATGGGACAGGCCCTTAAGAATTGGGCTTTAAACCATGGCAGCTGCACTATTAGAGGGCAAAACTTGGGCAGCTGCTATTAGATTAGATGCTTTCTCCACCCTAACTTCTCTGGGAGGGAGCTCAGTAGATCCCACCAGGTGAGGGCAGGGAGCTCCCTCCTCCTGTTGCCCAGCTCCCAACACCTGTCAACATTATCCTGCAGCTGCACCAACGTAGATAGAGTTGGACAAATGGATCATCAGAGAGAGGGAGAGCAACAGAGAGAGGACAAGAGAGAAAGAAAGTAAGTAAGAGAGAAGGACAAAAAGAAAGAGAGAGAAAAAGAGTGAATTAAATGTTTCTACATTCGGATCTAATCTAATCTAAATCTCCTGTAACTTGAACATGTACACTCTCATTCTAGCTTCATGACTAAGGTGAAGCAAAGGTTAGTCAGATTGTGCTTTACAAGTCATCAAATGAACAGTTTGCTAAAACTGCTAAAATTAAATCGCTTGTTTCCTTTCCTTTGGTTATTTAACTCTGATGACATGCAGGTTTTTGCTCCCTTGCGCGGTGGCGTATTGCTTTGTAGACTTCCTTTATTTTTCAACTTGCAACATCCTTCCCTGTGATGAGTTGCACTTTCACTGTGCAAGCTCTGTACGATGGGAACCTACAAAGGTCTTGATACAGCAAAGGGCGGACTGGGGGCCGACGTCGGCAGGCTGGCCCGGTGGTGAAGTTCGGTAGCTCCGATCGGTATAACCGAAATCCATTATAAACAGGTCCGTAAAAATGAGGGTTTGCTGTATAATCTTTTCTTTGACTGGATAGCACGTAACTAAAAAGATTTTCACTGGACCTCGTTACACATGACAATAATAATAATAATAATAAACTAAGCAAAACAAAACAAATTGAAGTTCTAAAAACGGTTCAGTTGACAAAAATATTTTACTTGAACCTTCACCTTTTGGATTGAGAACTTCCGGCTCAAGGTACGAGTTAAACCAAAGGCAGAGTTGAGTCTGTCACACCTCTAAACAGCTTCCCCACTGGTTCCTATGTTAAACCGGCCCCAGCTGACATCTTCTCTAAGGCACACAAAAAAGCTGGAGAAACTCAGCGGGTGCAGCAGCATCTATGGAGCGAAGGAAATAGGCAACGTTTCGGGCCCCGAAACGTTGCCTATTTCCTTTGCTCCATAGATGCTGCTGCACCCGCTGAGTTTCTCCAGCTTTTTTGTGTACCTTCGATTTTCCAGCATCTGCAGTTCCTTCTTAAACACTTTGACATCTTCTCTAGTTTGTTTCAAACTCTCCCGGGATTGCAAGCAATTATTTGCCAAGTTCTCACAGGATAAAACGTCATTAGTAAATGTTGCAATTTCTTTTTGCTAGTTATGAGTTTTGCATGTTGTAAATTTATGATCAGAAAGAAAATTTACTGGATGAAAATCCTTTTGCTAAATGATTTTTGAATGATTTGTTTGATTGATTGAAAGGTTATAGAGTCCATTGAAAATAAAAATTCCACTGCTACATATTGGCGATAAAAAGTATCACCAAAAATTAAAATGTGCTTGCAAAGATGTTTAGTAATATTGTACACGAGGTCTTCATGCATTTAAGATGTCCAGCAACACCTCTAGTGTGGACTATTCCAAAGGTATACGCATCAACATTCCTCTGTTCCACATCTTCAATTCTTTCTCCATGATAAAAACAGAGGTGAAGTACTCATTGAGGACCTTCCCCACTTTGCCCATTCTATCCTTAGTTACTCTTTTGTCCTTGAATATACTATGCCCCTGTCCCACTTAGGAAACCTGAACGGAAACCTCTGGAGACTTTGCGCCCCACCCAAGGTTTCCGTGCAGTTCCCGGAGGTTTTTGTCAGTCTCCCTATCTGCTTCCACTACCTGCAACCTCCGGCAACCACCTGCAACCTCCGGGAACCGCACGGAAAATTGGGTGGGGCGCAAAGTCTCCAGAGGTTTCCGTTCAGGTTTCCTAAGTGGTACAGGGGCTACAATACCTCTTTGGATTCTCCTTCAACTTCTCAAGCTATCTCATCCCCCCTTTTTGCCCTTCTGGTTTCCTTCTTAAGTATCCTCCTACAGCCCCTATACTCCACCAGGGATTCACTTGATCCCAGCTACTTGTACCTGACTCATGTCTTCTTACCGTAGTCTTAATGTCTCTTGTCATGCATGGTTTCATACTCCTGCCAGTCTTCCCTTCACACTAACAGGAACATGCAGATCTTTAACTCTCTTTAAACTAGCGGCAAGACTTTAAACATGCTTGTCCATTTGCCCTCAAACAACCTGTTCCAATCAACCTTTGTAAGCTCATGGTTAATACTGGCATAATTCACCTTGCCCCAATGTTGAAATTTCAATTGTGGACCAGATCTATCCTTTTCCTTAAATGTTTACAAACACTATGGTCACTGGTCCCAAAGTGCTTCCCCAATGGCACCTCAGTCACTTGCTCTGCCCCATTTCCCAAGAGTACGTCAGGTCTTGCTAGATGCAGGAAAAATGTTCCCAATGTGGGGCCAGTCCAGAACCAGGGGCCACAGTCTTAGAATAAAGGGGAGGTCATTTAAGACTGAGGTGAGAAAAAACGTTTTCACCCAGAGAGTTGTGAATTTGTGGAATTCCCTGCCACAGAGGGCAGTGGAGGTCAAGTCACCGAATGGATTTAAGAGAAAGTTAGACAGAACTCTAGAGGATGGTGGAATCAAGGGATATGGGGAGAAGGCAGGCACGGGTTATTGATAGGGAACGATCAGCCATGATCACAATGAATGGCGGTGCTGGTTCGAAGAGCCAAATGGCCTCCTCCTGCACCTATTTTCTATGTTTCTATGTTTCTATGTCTTGCCCTCCTCCTGGTATGTATTGCCAGAGGAAACGTTCTTGAACACACACAACAAAATCTATCTTCCCATCAACGCCCTTCATATTATGGCAGTCTCAGTGTATATTAAGACAGTTAAATTCCCCTGCAATGACCACCCTATTATTCTAGCAACATTATGTCACTTTCCTGCATGTTTGTTCCCCTAAGTCCCGTCAACTATTTAGGGTCTATATTACAAAGCCAACATGGCGATCATCCCTTCCTTATTTCTCAACTTAGCCCATCGAGCCTCACTGGACTATCCCTCAGTAATTTTATTTTAGTTTACTGCTTTGAAGTTCTCCTTAATCAAGAATGCAATCCCTCCTCACTTTCCCCCACCTCAATCCCGACTGTAGTACCTTGGAACGTACCCTGGAACATTAAGTTGCCAGTCATGTCCTTCCCTTAGACATGTTTCTGTAATGGCTATGATATCCCAGTCCCAGGTATCTATCCATGCCCTGACTTCATCCACCTTTCCCGTCTGATTGAATGGGTGCACTTCACACTAGAGAGAGTCGGCATCCATATTACATGGCCATGTAGCTGTAGCCTTTAATATAACTAAACGCAGTAGATGCATTTGGTCATGACACCAGTCCAGAATACAAAGGGCCGCTGGAAAGCTTTTTGATGTACCTTGGTACATGTGACAATAACAAACTAATCTAAAGAAATACAGAGTGCAGAATATAGTTAGCATTGTAATGCATCAATTCCATAGACAAAGTCCAATGTCACCAGTAGGGTAGAGGTGAATTGGACTGAATTAAACAGAAGAGAGGGGAGATAGAGTGATGCAAAAAAAAAGAACACTATTTTCTGGTGTACTTTTCATGGCTGTGAAAATGCTGACTAACATCAGAAACAGCTGCTGCAGATTCACATCTGAAACACACGTCTCTGGCAGTAGAAATGGAAAGATATGGCTTAGCTAGAGGGTTGGTTTGGGGGCATCTGTCATGTTGAGGGGGGGGGGAGGAGGGGGGGGAGGGGGGGGGGTGATCTGTTTATTTCAGTCGGAATTACAGTTGCAGAAGATTGAGCACCTGAGAAAGAGATAAACTAGAGGATTAGAAAGTCAGTGGGAGTTGTAACTGGGCTTGCAAACAATCTGGAGGAGTGTAGTAATCTGAATAGATGTGGTTAGGATTCTTGCCAACAAGAATAATCATACTATTACTGTACTGAGTGAAAAGCCGATTTCTCTGAAAGACAGATGAATGTTAATGAGTTTTTCCCCCATTGCTGGCCTGATATGATATTCCATGTAAAGTCAAATCTTTCATCAGAAATCAAATCTGCATTTGCAGAGGGACGTATGAGTTGCTGTTTGAAGTCGGAATAATCCAGGAGATACTGATGGGTAAGGACCTTTGTAGGGATTGAGGTACAGGTGAATATTATAGTTGCAATTAGTACTGAGCAGCAGTACAAGCAACGCTACTTGGAAAATAAATCTACGTTACAAAGACCGTCGACAGTGTTCAGTAACAGATCGGAGATTGGAGTAAAGAAAGTTTGGATAAGCTTTCTATTGCTCAATGGAGAAGTGGAAAAGTACAATGTTGATAGGGAGAATCTGAGGGAGGTTAGCTTCACTGAGGTGTGGAAGGAATGTTTGCAACAGGTGCTCCAGATCTGGAGGATGCTTTATGGGATGGATGGTCGGATATGTTTGCTTAAACAACATGGAACTGTGATATGGGAAATCTAGTTTAGCTTGGAAAAAATTATTTCAGTCCATCGAGTCCACACTGACCATCAATCACCCGTTCACACTAGTTCTAAAGAAACATAGAAAATAGGTGCAGGAGGAGGCCATTTGGCGCTTCGAGCCAGCACCGCCATTCATTGTGATCATGGCTGATCGTCCCAAATCAATAACCTGTGCCTGCCTTCTCCCCATATCCCTTGATTCCACTGGCCCCTAGAGCTCTATCTAACTCTCTCTTAAACCCATCCAGTGAATTGGCCTCCACTGCCCTCTGTGGCAGGGAATTCTACAAATTCACAACTCTCTGGGTGAAAAAGTTTTAAATGGCTTCCCCTTTTATTCTAAGACTGTGGCCCCTGGTTCTGGACTCGCCCAACAATGGGAATATTTTTCCTGCATCTAGCTTTGCCAGTTTCTCATCCACCTCCTACACACTAGAGGCAAAACCCACACGTCTGTGGTAACCGTGCAGGCACAGAAGGAGAAACTGCCACTGCAACCATGCATAGAGCGAAAACCCGAAACTGGGTGGTCAGGAATTGATAAGAGAGGGCGGTGATGAGAAGGAAAGTCTCTCTGACTCACACGTTACTTTCACATTTTCTCACAGACATTTGTCAAGGGCGGGGAGATGAAACCATCAGAAGAACAAAGTTCCACGGAGTCCTTGCACGTGTTTAAGTGGACAACCTATGCTGAGCAAAGCCTGCGTTTTGGACAGAGGTGTGCAGCCAAAGTTCACATTCACTTACGGTTCCAGCAACAGCATAGTGGGTCTGTACTCCCTCTCCCTCACTACCTGCCTCCAAGGTCCTTTGTACCGATGAAACATCCATTTTCACATCTATGCATTTTCTTTTTTAGAGATACAGCATGGAAACAGCCCCTTGGCCTACTGGGTCCGCGCTGACCGATGATCACCCACTCACTAGTTCCATTCTACACACTAGGCACAATTTACAGAAGTCAATTAATCGACCAGTAAACCCACGCGTTCACAGGGAGAAAGTACAAACGCCCTACAGACAGCACCTATAGCCAGAATCAAATCTGGGTTGTTGGCACTGTAAGGCAGCAAGTCTACTGCTGTGTCACCATGCCATCCTTTTACCACTTCTTGGTAGAGTCCGTATGTGGCTGGACTTTAATGGTCTTTACTCTGACTCCCCTCTTCCTGCTGACTAATAGGCCGCAGTATAAAATATCACCCTCTGCTGAATATGCTATATATCGTAGAACATAGAACAGTACAGCACAAGAACAATGTCTGTGTCGATCATGATGCAAAGACCAGCTCTTATCTACCTGTGCATAATTTATATCACCACATTTCCTGCATATCCTTATGCCTATCCAAAAGCCTCTTAAATGCTACTATCGTAACTGCCTCCACCTCCATCCCTTGCAATGTGTTCCAGGCACTTATCACTCTCTGTTACCCTGCACATCTCCTTTAAATGTTGCCCGTCGCATCTTAAATCTATGTCCTCTAGTATTTGAGATTTTCCATCCCGGGAAAAAATGTTCTGACTGTCTACCCTATCTATGCCTCTCAAAATGTTATATTCTTCACCAGGTCTCCTCGCAACTTCCGCCTTTCCAGATCATGATTTGTATTTTGAATTCCACTTTTGATATTCAGTCCCGTCAATAGATTGTGCATTCGGCACTCTCAGCTGGGGAGGACTTTCCATCTCCATACGTCTATCAGGTACCCAATTCCCTGTGCCCCTTCCTCTTCCCATTGTTCCCAACCAGAAGGTAAGGTGGCAGGAGTCACAACTTGCCATTGGCCTTCCATTGATTAGTGGTTGACCACTAAAGCGCATACCCATTTGCCATCCCAGCAGGAAGGTGGGATAAATGTGGGGGAGGAGAGCATGGATTGGCACAATGGATCCATAACTCCATTATTCCTGCATTAGCAATCCAATGATAAGAGTCCAAATCCCAACATGGCAACTGGTGGAACTAAAACACAATTATTCAAATATATCTAGATGTGGAACTTAGAAACTAAGAGCTGGTGTAACTCAAGAGAAAAGGATGGGCAAACCCATCTTCAGACCCGAAACGTCACCCATTCTTTTTCTCCAGAGATGCTGCCCGACCCGCTGAGTTACTCCAGAATTTTGTGCCTATCTTTGGTGTAAACCAGCATCTGCAGTTAATTTCCAGGCAAAACATCGTGATGTGTGCTTGATTTTCGTCCTTCCCGATTTTGGATCGAAGTGACCGTGGGCAGCACACATCACGACAGTTAACTCTTCAATGCCCTGTGAAATAAAACAACAGGCGGCAAACGTGGAGAAGGGAGAAATTGGAGAAACTGGAAAATGTGACAAACAGAAACCTTGCCAGCAGTGGCCAAATATTGTGAATGAATAGAGAGATTGTTTTAGCTCCGCAGGTGCTGGTGAGTCACCTGTGTTGCTGATATTGTTGCACTGCCTGCCCTCTTGTGTTTCCACTGTTGTCCCTGAAGAGCCATCTCATTCGCATGCCCATGGGCCTGAGCCTCCCACTATGTGGAACTCAGTGCACCAGCTGCAAAGGAGTATTAACACTAGGGATCTCCAACTGAGAACTCGGGGATGGAGCACTGAGCAGGTTGGGAGCAAGATCAGCTGGCAGCAGGTGGACAGGAACCTGTCTCTCAGGAGGGGATCTCTTTGCTGTCTGCTGTTTAGTTTTTAGTTTAGAGATAAAGCGTGGAAACAGGCCCTTCGAGGCCGCTCCGACCAGCGATCCCCACACATAAACACAATCCTACACACTAGGGACAATTTTACTATGCCAATTAACCTGCAAACCTGTACGTCTTTGGAGTGTGGGAAGAAACCGGAGCTCCCAGAGAAAACCCACCTGGTCACATGGAAAATGTACAAACTCCGTACAGACAGCACCCATAGTCAGGATCGAACCCGGGTCTCTGGCGCTGTAAGGCAGCAACTCTACTGCTTCACCACCGTGCCGCGTGAGGTGATTGAACGAGCAATAATTAATGGTAGAATATGGTGAGCCCTTCGATAAACCAGTGACTGTTTTATGTAAGAAAAAGAACAGGACGTGAAAAACTTCAGAAATTAGCAGATGTTTTTAGAAAGTGGGAGCTTTTGACCTACTGGGCCTGTACTCGCTGGAGTTCAGAAGGATGAGGGGACACCTCATTGAAACTTACTGAATTGTGAAAGGCCTGGGTAGAGTGGATGTGGAGAGAATGTTTCCACTAGTGAGAGAGTCTCGGACCAGAGGACACAGCCTCAGAATAAAAGGACGTACCTTTAGAAAGATGAGGAATTTCTTTAGTTAGAAGATGGTGAATCTATGGAATTCTTTGCAACAGATGGCTGTTGGATCGAAGGCAACTTTTCTGTGGTTGAGAGGAAAAGATGGATCAGCCTTAATTAAATGGTGGAGTGGACTCGGGGAGCGGAATAGCCTAATTCTGCTCCTATGACTTTTGACCATATGAACAAACAGGATAACCTCACAATTATTCGGGTCAGACACGAGGAACTGCAGATGTTGGTTTACGAGAAAAAAAAGACTAAATGCTGGAATTACCCAGTGGGTCAGTCAGCATCCCTGAAGAACATATTCCATGCATTTGTCCAATTTATTTAACCTACACTGTCTCTTTGCATCCCCTTTATTATTCACACATCCGCTCCAGCTTTGTGTTGTCTGCAAACCTATAGATGTTGCATTTGGTTACATCATCCAGATCACTGATACATATTGTAAATAGCTGGGGGCTAAGCAATAATCCCTGTGGCACCCTGCTAGTCAGTACCTGCCACCGGATGAAGACTTGTTTATTTCTACGCTCTGTTTTCTGTTTACTTCCTAACTTACCTGCTGATCATCAAAATAGTTCCAAAAGACCTCTTATACCCACCTGAGAGCAGACAGAGCCTCCGTTTACCGTCTCATCCAAATGATGCTACCTTCAATATCCAGTAGATCCTCAGCGCGTCAGTCTAGGATTTTGTGCACAAATCTCTAAAATAGTTTTTGAACGTGAAACCTTCTGACCCAGAGGCCAGCGAGCAATCCATGAGGCCACATCTGTGCTAAAGCTGCTAACGTACTTCATCAACCTCACAATAAACTTTGAAGAGGAAGTACCTGACATACCAAGAGATGTTTAACAAAAGCACTATCATCCCGAGACTCCACTGTGTCGGCTCATTTGATTGGTAATAATGGGTAATAATTAATAATGGTTTCTCTGTTCAATGATTATCCTGCCATTACTGAATCTTCACAAGACCAAGTTTAAATTAAGAGACAAAGAGCGGAGGAGGATTTTAATTTTATTCATTCACTCACTGTCGAGGTTATTGCTCATCCCTGATTGTTGTTGGATTGTTGGCTTGCTGGGCCACTTTGAAGGGCAATTAAGAGACAATTGCTGGGGACGGACAGAGCAGACTGCATTAGAACAAATTACTTCCATCTAACGAGGATAATAGTCAGAGCTGGATTTACCATTAGGCTTCATAGGCTGAAGCCTAGAGCCTCGAAATCTAGGGGGCCTCCGGCCAAGTGTATAATATTTTTGACACTGTCACAGGCCTTTCTTACATATGCTGTCACAACGCACTGTAGTCTGTAAACAACCCTTCAGTAATTTTCCTTGCCCTCCATTTCAGAATAATAGTGTTTTAAGCCGATAACTCGACACTAGCACGGGCAATAAATAAATAAATAAAACACGCAGTTTTCCAGCCCCTTATCTCATTGTACACGCTCGGCTGCAAATCGGTGTCAATGTGGTGGACTCTTTCATCTTCCTCTAGTCGTGGGGGTGGGGGATTGGGAGGGGTCTCACAAGTGTAACAGCCTAGGGCCTCTCTTCATCTAAATCCAGCACTGATAATAATGGACCACTGTTCAACAACCAAGTCCTGAACCTTGGTAAAAATCACCCTTTGGCCCTGTGTTAACCGGACTCCAGCCCCTGTCGTATTATTTAGTGGGGGTGCCGCCCTCTTTATTTTGCCCTGGACATGGCCTTGGTCCCATGTGGAATATTTTCCAATGTAGAACACTGCACAAATGCAAGGTGTCTTTCATTCAATGTGCACATTGCACCCTTTCAATAAGTTTTGGGTGGCACAGAGGCGCAGCAGTAGAGTTACTGCCTTACAGATACAGGGACACAGGTTCGATCCTGACTGTGGGTGCTGTCTGGACGGAGTTTGTACGTTCTCCATGTGAACTGTGCAGGTTTTCCCCGGGCGCTCCGGTTTCCTCCCACACTCCAAAGATGTAAAGGTTTGTAGGCTAATTGGCTTGGTAAAATTGTAAATTGTCCCTAGTGTGTTAGTGTAAGGGATTCACTGGTCAGCATGAACTCGGTGGGCCGAAAGGCCAGTTTCCATCCTATATCTCAAAACTAAAAAAGCAAAACCAGAGTTGATACCACTGTAGTGAGTGGGGGAAAAGAAGAAATAAATTCTGTCTGATTTAGTTATGTCTATGTGATGAAAAGGCTGGTTGTATTTTAAACTACATCAAGCAGTGCTTTATTCATTGCTTTGATTACGAACTACAGAAAGGGGCACAGAAAGGAAAAGTGAATAAAATTGAAACTCCTTCAGAAGAATAAACCAAGTGTGATTTAGTAGTTTGCATAACAGATCTCAGCTAAATCCATGACAGCGTAGTGTTTTATTTTGCCGACCTTAATGGTTTTATCAAAAATCAATTCATATCAAAGGAACTTACAAAATTCATGCGTTTTAACATTACCCAAAACTTGAAACTTACGAATTATGTTCACTTCAATTAATAAGAAAATTAGTTAGTCCTGATAAGGCAATCAGGTAGCTGAGTACCATTCACTGAAGCCTCAAGCGTTTTAATCCTTTATAAAATGTACGAGCAAATTTTCACAATTGAAAGTGCAAACAGGGTGTGAGGGTCTAGTTTGCAGTTCCACATTTTGTGCTGGGACTGAGACTAGGTATACTCACATTCTCCACTGCCCTCATTTAGATGAATGCAGTAACATGGAAGTAAGGAGTTGGGTGGGAAAAGGAGACATGTGGAAAGATTATTCAAAAACGAGATTCTTAGCCTTCCATTCTAGAATGGATGACTTTAAGTTGTGTTTTATATAACTGACTAGGGAAAGATGAAACCCGATAATTTATATGACTAAATCTGGAACGAAACAAGGATGCACACATTCAAGTAAATGGAAGGCAATGAAGTCGGATGTTTTATTATCACGCTCCGGTTGATCAACGTAAAAGACCAAATACTTGGTATGGTATTAAAGACAATCAGATAAATTGCAATCAGATGTTACCATGGGTGAATTTCCTCATACAATGAACTAATACAGCGAAAATACATTTCTTCATTGTAATTATCTTACAATCTTGTGCAAATATGATCAGTGCATAGGTTCGTACCAAAGTGTACTCATCTAGTTACGCTTGTTTCAAACACTAGTTTGGCCTACTCTTTACTCCATACCTTTTGTTTGGCGAATCATAAGATTGTTTGGTCAAAACAGAACAGAAACTGATATCTCCCTTAATAAATTCCTTGCAAAAATAAAGCAAACATAAAAGCATCTCTCCACCATCAAGTAGGTTGACGGAATTAGATTTAGTTAGACATCTCACGCCAACATATCTCCCTAAAAGGTAGACACAGAATGCTGGAGTAACTCAGCGGATGAGGCAGCCTACCTGGAGAGAAGGAATGGGCAACTTTTCAGACTGAAGAAGGGTCTCGACCCGAAACGTCGCCCATTCCTTCTCTCCAGAGATGCTGCCTCACCCGATGAGTTACTCCAGCATTTTGTGTCTACCTTCGATTTAAACCAGCCTCTGCAGTTTTTTTCTTACATATCTCCCCAAAACCTTTTCATAACATTTCCTTAAGAGCTAATTATATTTCACATTAATATTGCCAACACATTCTATCTAGTGTGGACTAAAATGTACAGAGATCTACATGACCCATTGACCTGGTGTCAACCAGTATAGGTGGTACTATTGGGGACTGGATGTAATCTCTCATGGCAACATCTGATTGCTGACTTTTCTAGTCACATGAGACCTATCGTATGATTTGAAAATGCCTGGAAGAAAGTGCAGTCCATCATTGTTTCTTAGTATAAATATGTAAAATGGGGAAAGTTTAATGGAGATATGCGGGGGAAGTTTTCTTCCACAGAGGGCAGTGGAGGCCTCGAATGCATTACCATGGGTGGTGGTGGGACCAGACACGATGGTGGTGTTTAAGAGGCTTTGAGAAAGGCACATGGAAGTGCAGCAAATTGAGGGATATGGATCATGTACAGGCTGATGAGATCAGTTAAATTTAGCACCATGTTCAGCACAAACACAGGGATGTAAGGTCTGTTCCTGAGCTATACCGTTCTAGTAGGGCCCCCTCAGTCTAGACTGACCGAGGTACTGTTCTATGTTCTGTGTATGTAGAAAGTTAATCACAGTTACAGATTATGTATCTAAATATCATGGAATTTTCTGTTCCTGTTATTGATGATAAAATACTTCAAATTCAGTTTTTATTGCAATCATGACAAAGGTAGGGGTTATCCCTTATTATACATTATTTTTTAATTAACCTGTGTGGTCAAACAGCAAAATAATACCATCTTATCGATCTTTGTTAGTACTTAATCAACAGAGGTGAAGAGGTTTCACCAGCAGGTATTATCTAATGCTTAGCTTCCTCTTTGAAAGTTTTTGGAGAATTGCCTTCTTTTCAGTCTTTATAGCTATCGGTCATGAATTGGGTTGATACCACAGGTTTTCCAAGATTGAATCTGGAAGTGAACGAATCCAAGTCCCAAAGACCTATGCCAAAAAACAAAGCAGCGTTAGTGTACATCCAGCATGAACGGAAGAGTTTATGTCAACACTCTTTCTTGGAATCCTGCACCTCTATCTATTGCAACATATAAAAGACACATTCCAAACTTGCCTGTAAACATACAAATGAACACACCAGGATGAGCATATCCAGGGATTTGTGGATATTCTTCTGCATTTGGATTGTATGTAGAATGGAAGTGGCATAAGCTGCTCACAGATTAGAAACACTGAATGCTGGTTTAAGATGTCGTTGCGATTCAGAAAATCTTCAAAAGGAGTGTATCGAGCTATACATGTAGCTCCAAGATATGACTTCCATCTCATATTGTTTCTTAAAATATAAGATTTATAATTACATTTTGCGATTGATTGGTGAGACTTCTTATGATTCCCACTCATAAAATCACAGTATACCAAAGACACAAAGTGCTAGAGTAACTCTGCGGGTCAGGCAGCATCTCTCAAGAAAATGGGCGGGTGACGTTTCGGGTCAGGTCTGAAAAAGGGTCCCGATCGGAAACGTCACCTATCCTTTTTCTCCAGAGATGCTGCCTGGCCTGATAGGTTACTCCAGCACTTATCAATTGACAATTAAATCCATTAGTCCTTAACAATTACTATTCTGGTATTATTTGTGAACATTTTGTTAGGCTTGGAACTAATCTCATTATTACAGCTCAGGTGAGTCGGGAGGTGGAGAACGGATGGGGTGGAATATTGGTAAAATACAATCTGGTGGGGAGAACAGTGGCTGTCAGAAGTTGGAGCTAGGAAAAACACTTTGTTCTCTCAGCGATTACCCTGCACTCTCTATCAAGACCACCCTGCTCACTCTGCCCTCTCTAGGTCCAAATGAATAGGATTTCTGAAATGATGTTGCATAAAACACAGGGTGGCACAGTGACCCAGCAGTAGAGTTGCTGCCTTTCAGCGCCAGAGACCCGGGTTTGATCCTGACTATGGGTGCTGTCTGTACATAGTTTGTACGTTATACCTGTGAGCGCGTGGGGTTTTTCCGGGTGCTCCCACACTCAACTCACACTCCAAAGACGTACAGGTTTGTAGAATAGAATAGAACAGAATACCGTTTATTGTCATTTGAACCTAAGTTCAAACGAAATTACATTTTCTGCTGTCATACAAACAAGAAAAAAACCCAAGACACACAATTAACATAAACATCCATCACAGTGAATCTCCAAACACTGTCTTGTCTATCCCCTGATCTTTATTCTTCTCCCGATGTTAAAGCCCCCGGCGGGCGTTGGTAAGTCCCGCGGCCGTTAAGGCCGTGCCGGGCGATGTAAGGCCCTGCTCCGGGTCTTGATGTTGGAGCCCCCGCGGGCGATGGTAAGTCCCGCTGCCATTAAAGCCGCGCCGGGCGATGTAAGGCCCCGCTCCCGGTCGTTTTAACCCCGCGATTCGGCGGGAGAAGTTGCCGTTGCAGGAGCTCCGGAAAGCGATCTCCCACCAGGGACCCGCGAGCTCCTGATGTTACCGTCCACAGGGCCTGCAGCTGGAGCCTCCGATGCTCTGAAGTCAGGTCACAGCCGCGCGCCACCACAGCTCTCCACGCTCCGAAGTCGGCCAGCCCAGCGATGGTGAGTTCACAGGCTCTGCGACCAGAGTTCCAGGTCGATTCCGGTTGGAGGCCGCTCCATGGTGCTAGGCCTCAACAACAACGGAGGCCCGACAGGGAAAGGTCAGGGTGCAACAGGCTCTTTTAGCCACCCATTGGAAGTATATCACATGTCTGATCAAGAGATAACGAGTAGGAAAGAACTGCATATGCTGGTTTACATCAAAAATACACACAAAATGCTGGAGTAACTCAGCAGGTCAGGCGGCAACTCTGGAGAAAAGGAATAGGTGACCTTTACAGTTCGAGATCCTTCTTCAGACTGAGAGGCCTCTCGCTGGAGTTCAGAAAGATGAGGGGGGACCTCAATGAAATTTACCGAATAGTGGCCTGGATAGAATGAATTTGGAGAGGATGTTTCCACTAGTGGGAGACTCTAGGAGCAGAGGTCATAGCCTCGGAATAAAAGGTTGTATCCTTAGAAATGAGATGAGGTGGAATCTCTTTAGTCAGAGGGTGGTGAATCTGTGGAATTCATTGCAAGACAGCTGTGAAAGCCATGTCAATGGATATTTTTAAGGCAGGGATTGACAGATTCTTGATTAGTTAAGGATGTCAGGGATTATGGGGAGAAGGCAGCGGAATGCGGTTGAGAGGAAAAGATAGGTCAGCCATGATTGAATGGCGGAGTAGACTTGATGGGCCGAATGGCCTAACTGTCCCCATAACATGAACAAGAACTTTCCACTGTCCCGAGTCCATAGATTAATACACAACACTTTTCAATAGGACTTCATTTAAGCAATAGTCAGACAAGAAAGTTTCCCAGTGAAATCAATCTTTCTGATGTTTATAATGCATTGTTATGTGCAAGCATACATGTTTTATTTCATCTCATTTTCTGAATGGTATGTTATTTTCCTATTATGGTTCTTATTAATAATCAGACTCACTGTTTTTTTAATGTTGAGATTGTGATGAGATTTCGATGTTTTACCATTGGGGTTGCTGCTTGTCATATTTTTAAATCCTGCAGAAAATTGCTCAATGACCCTTGAGTGCACCCTGAATCCTTAATTTCTCCATTGGCCATTTAATAATAGAGTACGACCCCACACTGCTTATTTCACATTCGCAGATGAAAGAATCAGCCACAATGTCCTTCTTAAAATTATTGCCAGAATTATTCCAGAGAGATTTATCCATGTTACTCTTTGCTTTATACTTTTTCTTTTAATTTTTCTGCATCTTACATTATGGTTCACATACCACGCAAATTAAATGCAAATCTTTTTCACGGTACTATTCAATTTGCATTAAGGAATGTGTCTATTAACTGTTGAGGTGTGAATTATTTTTCTTCCCATCTATTTCTTTAAATTTATTTTATTTTCTTCCTCATTTTAAGTTATGATGAAAGCTGAACTGATAGCCAGCTGTCACATCTCAGGTTACTTTGGGTTTGAAACAAGTCGTGAAAGGTGTGTGAGACAGGTTGTGTTCCCTATCTCACTGTAAGCATTTACAGTCTGGCCCTTCAGTCTTATGCTCCTCCCATACCCACCTGGCTTACATTCCAGCATGAGTGAATGCATCACCCTGATGCACACTGTTCAGTTGGAGGGAAAAAAACAACCACGTCTTTTTTTTAAACTGTGTTGAGTTGCAATTTATCGCTTCTTCGTCGCCAGCAAACATAAGCTTTCAATTAAGATAGGGATAAACATTGCTTCTCCCCTAAATCTCTGCCAATGTCACTCCATAGCATTCTGCAAACAAGAATACACGCGTAATTTAGGATAACTCAATTGCTGATATTTCATTGCTGATATTCCGCTCCTGTGCAAAATCACCATTTTGTCTTTGTGTGTGCCCTGGATTTGGTGGGAATTTTTGTTTCTTTCAAAAGTAAACTTCACTCAGAACGGCACGATGGTGCAGTGGTAGAGCTGCTGCCTCACAGCGCCAGACACTCGGGTTTAATCATGATTATGGGTACGGGGGGTTGTACCTTCTGCCTGTGACCAAGTAGGTTTTCTCTGGGCGCTCCGGTTTCCTCCCACGTTTCAAAGACGTACAGATTTATAGGCTAATTGCCCCAAGTGTGTAGGTTGCCAAAGTGGGATAGCATCGTACTCGTGTAAGAGTGGTCGATGGTCGACATAGGCTCAGTGGGCCGAAGGGCCTGTTTCCACGTTGTATCCCTAAACCATACACCAGTAAATAAATACACCAGCAAATGTCTTTCTTTACATTCACAGTACCAACAAACCAATGCATTCTATATATATAGCACCATTGCCACTCATGTGGCCTCTTTGACAATACATCCACCCAATGTTTGAGAGGTTATCGCACAGGAACTGCCCCTCACTTCCCAGTGGCAGCAGGTCCTTGGTCTGCAATCCTTCCCCACTAAGTCTTTGTGTTTGCTGCATGGAGCTTCAGTGCACAGATATCCAGTCGGTGGCATTTACTTCTGGATATCTTGTTGCACTGGAAGACCAACAAACTGACCAACATTTAAGGAATTTGACCAGCTCAAATGCCTTAACCTAAATGGCTTCAGCCCAAACGCTGGAAAGTGAAAGGCTGGATAGTTCTCTAAAGCTGCATGAACACGATGAGACAAACAATTCTTAATTGTAAACTTCCTCGATCCTAGCAAACATTTATCTAGAGTCAAGAGTGTCTGTCATATGTACTGACAACGGAACAATAAAATTCTTACTTGCAGCAGCTTAACTGGCCCGCAAACACAATACACACAGATGATATATAATGAAAAAATGCAACAAAATTGATCACCCTAATGCCAAGTAACCGTCCTAGTGCAAAAACTGAAGTCTGTAGTGCAATCGTAGTGCCATAGTCCATGGAAGTTCACAGTTGCTGAGGTTAGGGGTGTGCACTTTTCAGGCTCCTGTACCTTCTTCCCGATAGAGGAGCGAAATGAGAGAATAACCAGGGATGTGCATGTCTTTCATGATCCCACAACTCCTTGGCACAGTATCCTTTAATACCAAGTTGTTGCATACAAAAAGATACCCATATAAAATTTACATAAGATATGTAAAATAATTCAGTACCAACTTGAGCTGAGGGGCTGTATTCTTTGCTTTGCAATTCAATAAATGCATAAACTATAATTTCCCTTCTTGACTTTTATATATTTATCCTGCAAATTATTTAAGAAGTTTTATGGCATTATTTATCTTTAATAATAAGAACCTTTTCAGGGCCAAATTGCATGAATGTTTTTCCCTCGGCTTTGGTAAATCATGGAATTACATATAATATATTTGGACAGGGATTCAATAGCAACAGTGGGTAAAAAAGGTTAAGTCTGTGGAAGTGGAAAGATGGGCGCACTTTCAACTCATTTGAACTCTATATTAATATAATGAAATGGCCTCAAGTCTCAACAAGAAATATAACCGTTATAAACAAAATTTTACTCAAAAATTAGATGAAAAGATGTACAAAGAGTCACTTTATCTACAACTAAGCTGGTTGCTAGGAGATTCTCTTCTACTGCTATGGTGATAGTTTTAGTTTCAGAAGCAAGGCTGGGGCACCATTTAAACAGCCGATCAGTATAGAGGTGCCACATCTCCTAGCAACAGTTGCAGATTGGGAAGCTGCTTTTGCTTTTTTTCTAATTCTATGATTATGGAAAAGCGAATAAGCTACCATGCATTAATGGTGTGTTCGTATATACTCAGTGGTGCTGTGGGGAAGTTTAGGATCTGCAATGCACTGCGCTTAAGAGTGTTGAAAATGAATTCAATAATGGCTTTGAAAAGGAAATTGGGTAAAGAATTAGAGCTGTTTAGTTGAAGTCAGAGATACAGCATGGAAACAGGCCCATTGGCCCACTGAGTCCACGTTGACCACCAGTCACCCATTCACCCTTGTTTAGAAACATAGAAAATAGGTGCAGGAGGAGACCATTCGGCCCTTTGAGCCAGCAGCGCCATTCATTGTGATCATGGCTGATCGTCCCCTATCAATAACCCGTTTACGTTATTCCACTTTCTCATCCACTCGCTAGGACACTCGGAGCAATTTACAGAGGCCAATCAACCTGCAAATCTGCACATCTTTGGGATGTGGAGTAAACCGAGGCACCCGGAAGAAACCCAAGAAACACAGGGGAATGTGCAAACTCCATCCAGACAAGTACCCAGGGTCAGCATTGAACCCAGGTGTCTGGTGCTCTGAGGCTGCAGCTCTACCAGCTGCACCACTGTGTCACCTCGGAATAAAGATGCATGGTGCAGGACTGCAATAAAAGCAAGGCTGCAAATGCTGGAATTCCCCTAGCCCTCACCTTCCACCCCACCAATCTCTGCATTCAATGGGACCATCATTTGTGTTTTCCCTAATATCCAGCAAGATTCACAGCCCGACACCTCCTCCCCTCTCATTTTGATGGCACAATTCCTTTTGTCACTGTTCTTCTATCGCGACCAGTATCTGCCTTTCTTACAGCATTTTCCCATGCAGCCACAGGGAACGCAGCATCTATCCTTTCAAATCTACCCTTGAGGGCTTCAAACATTCCTTCCGGGATAATAGTGATTCACCTTTGCAGCCAGCTTTCATAATACGGTCTCCTGTACAATGGAGAAATTATCACAGATTTGGGCAATCGCTTTGTGGAGTACCTGCGCTCAGTCCAGATTTGAGCCTCAGCTCCCTCTGGCAAGACATTAATTTTCCATCCCACTCACACTCTGACCTATCTGTCTGTCCGTCCCCCCCCCCACCCACCCACCCACCCATCCACCCCGTGCACTGTTACAGTAAGATCAATGAGGAACAGCACCTCATGTTCCTTCCAAAATCCATTGTGAATTTGATATCTTCTGGCAACTCATTCTCTTGGTCTGTGTCCCAAGTTGGCCATTTCTGTTGTAAGGCAACCAGTCCGGAGAACGGTCCCGACACGAAACTTCGCCTATCCATGTTCTTCAATGATACTTCCCTGCCGAGTTGCTCCAGCACTTTGTGCTTTCTTTGGTAAATCAGCATCTGCAGTTCCTTGTTACTACTACTACTATTAATATTAGCTCAGCTTTTCCCTCTCCATTAGCACAGCCGGACCTGCTGGAATTTTACATGGGACACAAAGTGCTGGAGTAACCCAACGGGTCAGGCAGTGTCTCTGCAAGACATGGCACCCTTCTTCAGACTGATTGTAGAGGGGGAGAGAAAGCTGCAAAAGAGATGGGAACAGGACAAATCCTTGCAAATTGGTGTAGGGGGATTCTGATTGGCAGATGCGTGGACAAATTATTTTGTTTTATTTTCTTTCCTGGTTCTGGTGAGAGCACTTTGACCTGAATTGTTGGATTCTTCCTTCAGCTACTGTTTGATCTGCTGAATGTTAGCAGCATTTTCTGTTATTAAAAGGGAGTGGAACTAATTGGACAGCTTTTTCAAAGAATTAACAGAAGCGTGATGGGCCAAATTGCCTCCTGTAGTGCAACATTCTGGTGATTCTATTTATAGGCTGCGCATAATACTCTAAACCTTTGCTTGCTTGCTATGGGACTGTGGAGACTTATGTTGGTTTTACTTAATTAAATTTTAATCCTTACAACAGAAGTTAAATGCATATTCTTCCCAATGCTCCTGTAATTTTAATTTGGTAAGGAACATTTTAAAAAAATGGATATAGCCTTCTTAGCATTAAACGTTAGGAGGCTAAAAAAACGACAGCATATTAGAATATAAGTTGATAAATCAGTGAAGCATTGCATGTAAGACCTTAGAGTAAGGATTCGATCAGGTGGATCTCCTGATATGTTTGACGGTACAACCGGCTGAATCTGTCACTACGCATTTACCTCTTAAACATAAAACACGTAATGGTCACTTCTCGGTCTTGACAGCAGTTGGTGCACAGAAGTGCGCAGACTCGAACCGAAGGAGAGATAAAAACTGCAAGTTCGTCATTCCTGCACTGGCTACCCACAACAGTTTCTCAGGGGTAAGGAAGAAAGCCACAGTCTTTTACAGAGTTACGGGCCAGCACTTTCCAGTGGTTATCTTTTGAACCCAGTCTCACCCTCTTCTGGAGTATTTGCGTCAATAGCTACATTTCCAAGACGGGATGAGCAGTTTAATGCCCCTGTCCCACTATGGAAACCTGAACGGAAACCTCTGGAGACTTTGCGCCCCACCCAAGGTTTCCGTGCGGTTCCCGGAGGTTGCAGGTGGTTCCCGGAGGTTGCAGGTAGTGGTAGCAGGTAGGGAGACTGACAAAAACCTCCGGGAACCGCACGGAAACCTTGGGCGGGGCACAAAGTCTCCAGAGGTTTCCGTTCAGGTTTCCTAAGTGGGACAGGGGCATTAGGGTGCATGTTGCACAATGCAGTGTTAATGTAGACAAAGTGAAAAGATGAACCATCTGTGGATCATTTCATCAAAGCTCGACACACCAGCCTACATTCCTAACTTCAAACTTTCCAACGTAAAGCACAATCCATGTCAACACACCTAACATGGATGTATACCTGTTAAGGCAAAGGAATAGACCATGGCTGCACCTGTGGATCACTATCAAGCACTTTCTACGCTGTTTCTCTAAACTAAACTAATAACAGTCGCGGGTCATACCAATTTTGTGTCAGTTTGGCTGCAGCTACTTTCTTACATGCATCAGGGAGTCACATTCGCACATACGTTTCATGAAACAAAAGCCTAATGATGTCAGTTTTGAAAGTTCAACTGACCCAACGTTTTGGAGAAGCTAGTTCCGCTTTCCACCGCCTGTGTGGAAAAAAAACCATTTCCTCATTGTTTTGCATATCAGACTCAGCGTAAAGATTCATCCCTGGTTAGTGGCTAAATAATAAAACAAAATAATCATGTTTATAGATTGGAGTTCGGGAAGCAGACAAGAAATGCAGTTGCCACCATTCACTAGATATGAATTTTGTGGCATTTGAAGGTATAACTCTAGTCTGTGCAACAATAGGGATGATGACAATTTGATCAGGAACAAAAACTGCCGTGACTTTTTAGCTTCCCGGAGCGAGGCTGAGATACGATTGCTCACTTCCTACCCTCACACCAATGACCTCACTAAACATAGGACCTCACCATCCTTAATGCTGTGCCTCTGACATAAACTCTGAGGTTGAAACCCTAGATTTTAGCAAAATCCTTGAAACAAAGAAGAATTGTTCCTGAAGGGGAAAAAAAAATCTTTCTTTTTTTTTTTTATTGTAAAAAATAAATTGTGCACACAATTTCTACTTGACTCTTAATGGATCAATAAATGGCTATGATTTGTGAAAACATGGCCTTATTAAAGATACTGAATATCAAATGAAAGTGTTTAAAATAGAGCGATAGATTTGTCTGACTGTACAGTCAGCTCTGGTTCAGTATGTAGTTTCAACAACTGAATAAAATGGCTGTTGGTTCAGGTTCTGCTCAGCAACTTACGCACAAAATACAAGCGAATACTCCATTGCAGCACTGGGGGATTGCTGTACTATTGGAGATGCCATTTCAGATGAGAAGGCACTCTGAGATATTTACTGTACTTTCAGCTACATTTGAAAAGCAGAAGGATAGGTGCATTCCCCCAGATATTCTCCCAATATCAATTCCTCAAACCAGACATCTCATCACTAGCTGAACATGCTTGCTGTATGCTTTTACAACTTTCTCCCCCAGACTATAATCAGTCTGAAGAAGGATTCTGACGCGAAAATATCATCTATCCATGTTCTCCACAGATGCTGCCGGACCTGTTGCACTTTGTGTTCGACCTTGATTTGTAAAGACTGACACATTTTCCCATTCCAATATTGAACAAACTTCATGTGTAGGAAGGAACTGCAGATGCTGGTTTAAATCAAAATGCTGGAGTAACTCAGCGGGACAGGCAGCATCACTGGAGAGAAGGAAGGAGTGACGTTTCGGGTTGAGACCCTTCTTCAGACTGATGTCAGGGGAGTGGGTGGTACATAGATAAGGAAGTCTGAAGAAGGGTCTCGACCCGAAATGTCACCCATTCCGTCTTCCTTGAATGGAGGCCCCAGTAGTTCACCTCCATACTCACTGACTTGGCTGAACTCAATTTCAGATTAAACAACTTCTCCTTCATTTTAACTCAATGTCCTCAGAACAAAGATAGTGCCATGGGAACTGCATGGACCCACGCCATGCCAGTCTTTCTTCAATTCAATTCAATTCAACTTTAATGTCATTGCACAAATACTAAGTATGGGTACAACGGAATGCAGTTTTGCGTCAGTCCGTAGTAGTAGTGCATATAGAAATTTAAAAAAAAGAAGCTACAGAATAATCAAAAATACAGAATAATTAAACAATGGGGACGGAGGGACTGGAGAAATCTATCGGCGGGACTCCGAGTTCATGGACACATGCAACAGTCTTTGTTTCAATCCTACTCAATTCTTTCATTGTTACATTGAGAAGTGAATTACCAGTAGTGATATTTCCTGCACTCATAGAGAACTCACAAATTTCATAATGTTTACCGTCAATCTTTTCCTTGCTCTTACCTTCACTAGGTTCCTTTCTGACTCCTTTCTGGATCTGTCCACCACGTCAGGAGATAGGTTAGACATAAACATCCATTAAATATCCACAGAACGCACATGGTTATACTTGCTCCCACCCTGTCTCTTGTAAGTACTCTAAAGCATTCTCCCAGTTCCTCTATCTCATAAGGTCATAAGTGATAGGAGTGGAATTAGGCCATTCGGCCCATCAGTTCCACTCTGCTATTCAATCATGGCTGATCTATCTCTCCTTCTTAACCCCATTGACTTGGCCTACAAAGTCTTCTGTGTCCTTTAATTCTGAGGCTATGAGCTCTAGTCCTTGACTCTCCCAAATAACTCATTCGATCCATTGATGGTGCTCCTGAAATGTCTGCCTTATTCATAAACTATGAATAAACTCAGTCTATCCCATGAAGCAGTGGTTCACTCGCACTTTGGCCAATCTCTTCTCCTATACCTGGTGTACACAATGTGGTCTCCGCATCACTGGTGAAGCCACCTACAGATTAAGTGATCACTTTACATAGCAGCAGCATTCAGTCTGTCAGTGCGACCACAAGGGGCTCTGAGTAAGATGGGCATGAATTTGGAAAGATAAAACACATTTACAATGTTTAGTAAGGAAGGAAGGTTGGACATGGGGCAATAGGTTCGTAAAGATGAAAATGCTTTTGAGAAGAGTGCGGTGATGATGATAATTTTCTACAGTTTATCTCAGTTTTCCAAATTCTTGCTACTTACCCAGAGCTCCTTGTGCGAATGACCCAAATTATGGTTCCATCCCTACCACTAGATTGAAATTCTGCCCTGATCAAAGTTGCAAATTTACACCAAGCCAGAACTTGAGGAGAAAGCTGTTAATGTAGGTATGTTGCAAAACCTAGCTTAAGCGTCGCTGCAGATCTGTCCAAGCCCGTGTGCGTGATTTTGGCGCCGTTGAGAGGGGGCGGGTTTAAAACGCGATTTTCCCTAGGCTATTCAAATCGAGCTTGTTCAGCCTACTTAGTTGCTGACGAAAAATCGCTGGGAGATTCTTTCGCTGGAGCTATTTTTAAATTTAAATGGTTAATTTAATTGTTATAGTAGGTTAAAAAATTATCCTCTAAATCCGCGACCGCTGACAATGGGACGGATCTCATACAGGGGACAACGGAAGGTAGGTTGTTTATTTTTACATTAAAAAGGGCTTCTTAAGATCCCTTTATACAAAGTTTAATGTTGCGAGTAGCTAATTTGGGGGCCCATTAAAATCCCGCAGTATTTTTCTGGGCATTTGGGGGTACAAATTCACCGAAATGGGAACGTTCTAAACCAGCGCGTTCCACAGAGTTCCACAGGATCCCACTCGAAAGCTGATTTAAATGGCCATTAATTTACAGCAATTGAACACTAAATTCCTTCCATTTGGCCTATAAATTAATGTAAATGAGATTTTAAAATCATGTTTTATTGTGAATTCTTTGTGAATGTTATTTGGACACTAAGGCTATTTAAAAATGTTAATAATTTCTTAAGAAATGGATAGATGTTTAGATCTAGTAATTGAAGTTTGGAATAAGTACAATTGGGTAACTAACTAATTATATGCTTTAATTTCAGGTCATCCAAGTAAGATTGTTTCATATTTGTTTCAGAATGCTTCAATCTATAATAACTGAAAATTTCTTTCAGTTCTCTTAATTTTTAAGAAAGTTATGGCCATTTCACTGTCCTCGATCACAGCTTTTGTGTTAAGTCAATGGAAAATCAATAGGGAACAAGATGCTAATTTCCGAGTATGAAAATGGCCATAACTTTTTTAATACTGAAGATATGAAAGTGAATTAGGTGTCAAATTAAACTTATTTTTGTGCTTTATCTGATGGGATAAATTGCAGACATGATTTTTAAAATCTCAAAATTTTGTAACATTGCTAGTTAATGATGTCAGTTAACATAGAATTCAGGAAGAAAGTTGGGTGGTTAGGTGTTTAATGAGAACAGGACTGAGGGAGATGGGGACAAGTCTTATAGATGAATTTGGAGAGAGAACAAAGGTTGATAAGAAGGAAACTAGAGAAATGCAGATTGTATCAGTCTTAGTGACAAGGAGCTCCTTGCACCTACTGGATGGTTAGTTTAGTTTAGTTTAGTTTATTGTCACATGTAACGAGGTACAGTGAAAAGCTTGTTGTTGCATGCTAGCCAGTCAGCAGAAAGAGTGTACATGATTACAATCAAGCCGTCCATGGTGTGCAGATACAGGATAAAGGGTATAACGTTTAGTGCAAGATGACGTCCAATAAAGACCAATTAAAGATAGTCTGAAAGTTTTCAATGATGTAGAAAGTAGCTCAGGTCTGCTCTCTAGTTGTTGGTAGGATGGTCCAGTTGTCTGATAACAGCTGGGAAGCTGCTCTGGATGTGAGGATATAGGAGACAAGCTTCAGAGGTTTAAAAATATAATTAGCAGTTGAGCAATTTCTACAGATGAAAGAGATGCTTTATGGGTCAGTCAGATCTTTCAGTAAATAGCTAATCCAATTGTCTATTATTACTGCACTCCTTTGAGGTGAGAGAGATTATGGTTTTAATCGAAGATAAATTGTCAAAGTCAGTTTTTACTAATTATTAATAGGTTAAGTTAATAATAGTAGAAATTAGGGGCAAGCAGAATGGATTGAGCTTGGAAATGGATTTAAGGATAAAGATCAAATACGATCTTACGGAATGGAGTAGTTGTATGGCTGATTTCTGCAAATTAAGGTTTATGTTTAGTTTCTGTTTAGTTTGGTTTATTATTTCGTTGTGCACCAAGGTACAGTGAAAAGTGATTGCATTTGTGCTACCCAGTCAAAGAAAGCACTATACAAGATTACAACCAAGCAATCCACAGTGTACAGGCACAGGATAAAGGGTACGGGGAGTTGTGATTGAAGTAGAGAGGAGAGTGAAATGAGAAAGGATCTTTTTCCGTGGACAGGCACAAAAGGAGAGAAGGGGGGAGGAGGAGGAGGGCAGGATAAATTATAGGGAGTCCATCAGCTATGACTCCTTTCGGAAAGGTCACCGGAGAGTGGCTATGATTGAACCTTCAGGATGAGTCATAATATCAATTAAACTATTATGTATTTGTAAAGCTCTCAATTCATTACAAATCATGATAGAATCCTAGACAAAAACAGAGTGATTCAATTCTCCACATTCCTGCCAGTGTTAATAAAACTGATTGGTTCCCAGGCAATATTAGAAGACTTGCCGATAATCTGTGATAAATGGGAGATACATGGAGAGCTAGAGCCAAAGTAGAAGCCAGCTAAAATATTGTGAAGTCCAATTAACCCAATGTCTTGGGAGTTTACTTCCATAATCACACAATCTGTTCTCCAACCTTTCTAGATTTGTAAACAGACAGTCTGGGTCTCTTATCCAGGAGTCAGTTGAGTCGAAACTACGTGCAAGAAATCTGATAAGATTTGGTTTTAACATCCCTCCGGATTTTTATCTTTCTGCACTGAATATAATAACTTGCAAAGAGATTATCAGCAAATAGGTTCAATTCCGTGTGAAAATATACATCTTCTAGATGCGCTGGGACGCATCCTCAGTGATGTGACCTGGGGTCATCGCGTGTTTCGGGTCTCACAACATCAGACACCCTCGCCCAGGCGACCCAGCCGGGGTTGATCAGGCCCCTCCAGAGAGTAGAGGTCCAGTGCCGTCAAACACTCATCATAGGTTAACCCACTCATTCCTGGGATTATTCTCGTAAACCTCCTCTGGACTTTCTCCAGAGTCAGCACATGCTTGCTCAGATATGGGGTCCAAAATTGCTCACAATACTCCAAATACCTCCTGACCAGTGCCTCAAGGGCCTGTCACACTTGGGCGTTATTTGCGCGTCATTTACGCGACATCATTTACGCGTCACGACGCACATGGCGTGCATTATGCGCGCATGGCGCATGGTGAGACGTGGTGGCGTAGGCAGTGACGCACGGTCGCGCGCGACGCCCCAGAATTTTGTGATTCACAAAATCTTTGCGTGACGCGCAAATGACGCCCTAGTGGGACAGGCCCTTTATAGAGCCTCAGGACTACATCCCTGTTTTTTTACTCTAGTCCTCTAGAAATAAATGTTTGCATTGTGTTTGCCTTCCTTACTACGTACGACTATTCAGAGCAAGAGATAATGTCATATTCTGGTTTTAAGTGACCAGATAACAAAGTGGAATTAACTGCAGGAAGCTCTATGGGACAAAAAAGATTGCTGAGAAATCTTGTGGGGGGTTTTTTTAATTCCACTATAACAACATGACCAAAAATCTAACCTGATATAAACTTTCAAAGCAGAGCTTCACATATAGGTAAAAGTTGTAGAAGACACAAAAGTGAATAGTTATGTTTAGGTATTTATAAGAGGTATATATTCGAACCTAGACACAGCAGCAAGAATTCACATTTTAAAAATAAACGCTTATCTTTGCAACATTTTGGCTTGAGTTCATTTTTTCTGTGGTCTACAACATTGCAACATAAATATAAAGGTTAAATAAAATCTGAATATTTGTGGAGGAGTCTTAAAAGCCTGTGGTATCCTGTTGAACTACTCCAACCTACTTCTGACATTTCCCTGCTTTGCTGACTTCTGCCTTTCATGATCCTAAAGAGTTTCTTCTTAGTCACCGTTCCAGTGAGTAGATCAGTCAGTAGATACACACATCTGCCAGCATGACTCATACACTAACATACATTACTACTGTCTCCAGTTAGATGCTGTACAGGGTTGCTGGGGATTTCCAAATCGTTGCAGTGTTGAGTTTAACAAGATTGTTAAACAAACATGGTTTCCAACAGTTTCCAGATTTTCCCGAGCCAATCTCTAAATATGATGGTTTCCAATCTTTTCGTTCTATGAAACCTTTTTGAATTAAAACAGGATGAATCTTGCTAATCTAACAATTTTGGAACAATCAAATGTCCAAGTTATATGATGAAGAGTCTCAGACCAGATACATTTACTGTGCCTCTTTCCATAGATGCTGTCTAACCTGCTGATGATTTCAGCATTTTCTGTTTTTTGTTAGATTTCCAACATCTGCTGTTTTTGACATTACCAATTTAGTTTTATAGCCACAATTCAATTTCCCCTCCTCGAATCTTCATGCAATTATTGTTTTTTTTAAATTTGAGCTATCTGCTCCATTGTCACCACCAGTCATTCCACCACATTTAATTTTGAAACCGATCTTTGTAAAATAAGATTATTGTAAATGTGTAAATTAATAAATTAGCCTTTCAATCCCACATGATAAACATCCTCACAAATGGTTGGTTTAGAAATCACCTGTATGTATTGTTTGCGTGGACTCTACAGCAATGACGTCAACAGTTTCAACCAAAAGAAAAAAGCACATCTTAATTTAGCACTAACCAGCAAATGGAAAGTGGTCCAGTGCGGGAGAGGATTTAGACAAATGGAAAGTGTCTACTGTGGGAGAGGATTTAGGCCAAACAGATTTGTTTGGTAGGGTAGAGATATGCAAAAAATATACATCTTCTGGATGCGCTGGGATGTATTCTCAGTGATGTGATCTGGGGTCATCGGGCACCCACAACATCAGACACCCTCGCCCAGGCGACCCAGCCGGGGTTGATCAGGCCCCGACTTGCATCCCAGCAGCAACCGCCTAGGGATCAGCCATCTTAATAATTACTCTGCAGGGGTTGGGAGACTCTAGTGCGTGGAGGGACTGGGCTCTGTGGGGTGAATGCCGGCTGGGCTCACCAAGTTCAAGGCCTGTGCGCTGTACCTCTTCTTCTCCGAGCATTTCATTCTCGCCTGATGGGTTTTTAGACCACGGTGGTTCTTTAGGCCTTTCCGTAGCTTTGTTGGGTGTCTTTCTCATGAAAGACACAGATTGGGATGCTGACCCAGCCTGTCCCGGGTGCCATCTTTCTGTGCCGTCAACTGTCTCTCCAGTAGTCACCAAACTCTTCTTGGTCGTCACCCAGTCTATTCCTAGGTGCCACTGGCTGCAATGTGAAAAGTTACTTCGGTCCAGAACAATGCTCCCCACTTAGAACATAGAACACTACAACACGGGAAATCGTCCTTCGTCCCCCAATGTTTGTGTTGAACATGATACCAAGATACCAACTAATCTCCTCTGCCTGCTCGTGATCCATATACCTCAATTCCTGTGTACTGTATTCACAATACTAACAAAACGGCTCTTAAATGCCACTATCATATCTGTCTTAACCACCACCCCTTCCAATGCATTCCAGGCACCCACCACCCTATGTGTAAAAAGTTGCCTTTGTTATAGAGGCCACGCACATCTCCTTTTAAAAATTACTGTTCTTAGCTTAAAGTTATGCCCTGTAATCATTGAGATTTACACCATGGGTAAAAGGTTCTGACTGTCTACCCAATAATAATAATAATAATAATAATAATAACAATAATAATAATAATGCATTTTATTTATGGGCGCCTTTCAGAACACTCAAGGACACCTTACAGTCAAAGCAAGCAAATTACAAATATATAAATGAAATGAAACAAAAACAGCATATCCATGAATTTGATAAGTAATAGGGACAGCAATAATTTCATAGACTTCTATCAGGTCTCCCTTCAACCTCTGACTTTGTTTTCCGCCATCTCCTTTTCTATTGTTCCCTCAAGCAGATCGAATTAATTAACTAATTGATTAATACTTTATTGTCACATGTGACAAGTCCCAGTGAAACTCATTGCTTCCATACCCAAGGTATGCAATCGTTGCCACTTAAAGGGCGCTGACAAAGTTACAAAGCACACGGATTGTGCTTTCATCCCTGAATGCAAGACTCTGGCCATTAATCCCACAAGTTCTCCACGTGTGTGTGGGAGGGCTGGTGTCCACAGTCTTCAATCCAATTCTATTAGTGCCATGAGTATATGAAAATCATTATTAATGGACAGGCAGGAGCTTGACGCCTTACAGAAATTAGCGTAGTGTAATCAATTTTGCTAATAGCAGCACATCATCAACTGCAACATTAAGATTAGGATCAGAAATAAATAGGTTGAACAGCTAGCAGCCAACCTGTAATTTAGAGATAATCTATTTATGATAGTCTAGGGTCAGCGTGAAATTAAATATTGAAATTATTCTGTGGTTTGTGGTAAATCTGAATGACGAAACATACAATATTAGTACATGGAGCAAAGAAAAATACACCACAGGAACAAGCTCTACGACTCACAATGTCTGCGCCAAATATAATACCAAGATGAACTAATCTCATCGGCCTGCCCATGACCCATATTCCTCCATTCCCTGCATATCTTGTGCCTATCTAAAAGCTTCTTTGTTTCAGATTCCACCACAACCCCTTGCAGCACGTTCCAGGTCCCCACCATCCCATGTGTGAAAAGGTTGTCCCTCACATCCCCTTTAAACTTTGCCTCTCTTACCTTAAATCTGTGCCTTGTAGTTTTTGACATTTCTACCCTGGGAATAAGATTCTGGCTGTCTCCCCTTTCTACGCCTGTCATAATTTTGTATACTTCTATAAGGTCTCCCCTCAACTTCCAGCATTCTGGAGAAAATAATCCAAGTTTGTCCAACCTCTTCTTGTAGCTAATGCCCCCCTAATCCAAGCAGTATTATATAAACCTTTTTTGCACCCTCTCCAAAGCCTCCACATGCATTCTATAACATGGCAGCCTGAAATGTGATCTAACCAGTCTAACAGAGCAAAACTAACAGAGCCTCAGGGCAAAGTAATGTTAAAAATTTACTCACGCAAAAAGTATGCCACTACAGAGAACACAGTTCATAAACAATCCATGTGTGATGGAACAAACAGAATATTGGAAGAAACATTTGATAGTAGTGGCGTAAAATGCCAGACAAAAGGAATATGGTTTCCAGACACAAATATAAATAATGAAAATATTCTTGGGTACATTTTGATGCGGTTTTGAGTATTAAGGATAAACAAAGAGAAACTGGTTTCATTTGATGTTTTCTGGGCGTAAAATGGCTCGCCCTACACCAATTTTGTGGCAGTCTGTAAAAGCCAGATTTCTGATTAATTTAACCGGTTTTAGGGCAACCTAACCAGAAGCTTCGCCATTAGCCATTTTTGTTCATTATTGTAGTGTCGAGCCAGGAGGAACATAATCAGCTCAGTGGTACTTAAGGCCTTAAGGCACTTGGCCCTCTCCCTACTCCAATTCCTTAGCTTGCTCAAACTGATCTGGAGCATGTGATGGCAGACAGCTGGATGTTATGACCAGAGCTGATAAGGGTAAGCACAATTCGCTGCTGACATTACCACAAGGTGATAGTGCAAAGAATAATCCAACACTGGAATGAATGAATGAATGAATCTCTTTATTGTCATTGCACATGGTACAACGAAATTTAAAAGTCAATCCCACGGTGCGATTCACAAGAGCAATTTTAAATATACAAGAAAAGGTAAAAATATATACATATAAAAAATAAATAAATAAATAAAAATAAAAATTACAGATAAATAACAGTAGCAGCTGAGGTAGAACCATTCAGTTGAATGTGAGTGTTATTTCTTATTTTGCATTGTTAAGTTCACGTATGGCTATGGGGTAGAAGCTGTCTCTGAGTCTGTTTGTGCGAGTTTTGAAAGACCTGTACCGTCTGCCAGAGGGCAGCAGGTGGAACAGGTTGTGTCCAGGGTGGGAAGGGTCCTTCAGGATGTTGGCTGCCCTGCCAAGGCAGCGAGAGCTGAAGATGTCCTTCAGGGAAGGCAGCGGGCAGCCAGTGATTTTTTGTGCGGTGTTGATGACCCTTTGGAGATGTGTTGTAAGGCAGCTCTAAATCACCCTACAATGAATAACAAGCCGTGAGATTTTCAAAATGATTCAATTAACTTACTCGTTAGCAGGCCCACTGGTAAACTCACATGCTCATATTGTAGATCCTATTTCGATATCTCCTGGCTTATTTCCATTCATATGAAGAGATCATTTGATATGCTAACTGTCAGGGCATCCCATTTACCCATTATTTTTTCCTATAACATATTCTCCTTCATTCCCACACGCAGTATACCAGAGGAAATCAACAGTGGTCAATTAACCTTCCAACATTCATATATTTGGCATTTGGGAGGAAACTGGAGCACTTGAAGGTACAACTTTCTACATAGAAAGCAACGAAGATCAGGATTGAAGCTGAGTTGCTATACCTGTCGCAACACAGCAAAGGGACATCCCAAAGTTCACCATAACCATTTTGGTCACAGGCACAATGCAGCAACAATCAGTAGTGGGTGACAAAGATCAAATGTATGAATGGTGGTATGTCACACACTGTTCTTTGCACATGTGTGTTTTTAAGTGTACAAAGATAAACATAGTAAGTCTAGATCTGCAATCAGGTCTGGAGAGGTGGGAGAGTGAGGGAGCAGGGGAGGGACAAGAGAAATAGTTATAGTTGGGGTCTCAATTGAAGCCCAAAGGTGGGGTCTCAGGACTGGAGTCTCGAGAAGGAGAAATGAAAATTGGAGATATGGAGATATTGAGTTAAAGAAATCGGGGTATAGTAGATAGTAGGCAAATATCAGATATCTGGGGTGGAAGGTGGAGCTCTAGATATCAAGTAATGTGAATGGTGTGGCAATTTCATTACTCTAATCGTTTTTCCATTTGCCATGGGCTCAGATAGAGGTTCATTCTCCTAAACCAGAAGATCACTGATCTGAGCTTGTCTACACAGACTAGAATATATAGTTTTAACAATACTCGTGCATGATTGAAAGAGTCCTGTGTTATCATAGGTGGCATCTTTAAGACAAGTTATGTAACCAATGTCCAGTCTCTCACCTCAAGTAGAAGTAAAAACAATCTCCTGACACCATTTCAAAGCAGAACAGGGGCGTAATTCCCAAAGTCATAGGTTCATCGTCATAGAAGCAGAATTAGGCCATTCGGCCCATCGTGTCTATTCCACCATTCCATCATGGATGATCTATCTTTCCCCCCACCCCCACAGTCTGAAGAAGGGTCTCGACCCGAAACGTCGCCTATTTCCTTTGCTCCATAGATGCTGTCTCATCCGCTGAGTCTCTCCAGCATTTTTGTCTACCTTCAATTTTCCAGCATGTGCAGTTCCTTCTTAAACAACTGTACTTCACTGGTTGCACTTTTCCATGTGATATCAAGGGGGCTGCCTCCCAGCGCCATAGACACAGTTTTAATCTTGATCTCGGGTGCTGACTATGTGGAGTTTGTTCGCACTCCCTGTGACCACGTGGGTTTCCTACGGATGCTCCGGTTTCATCCCACATCCCAAATACATGCGGGTTTGAACGTTGATTGGCATCTGTAAATTGCCCCCTAGTGTGAAGGGAGTAGGTGCAAAAGTGGGACACCATAGAACTTGTGTGAATGAGCGTTCAATGGCCATCGTGGACTCGGTGGGCCGAAGGGCCTGTTTCTAAGATGTATATTTCAACAAGCAATACCAAAATTGTGAAACACACAATTGAAATACAAAAAGGGACGTTGATTTGTCTGTACTGGACACCAATATCTCAGCATCTGCTACCCCATGATACCAGAAAGTAATTAATGCTTCCAATTAAGTTAAATAAATGAGGGACAGCACCCCTGCTGTTTATGGGTGATACGGTTGGGCAGCGGTAGAGTTGCTGCCTTACAGTGCCAGAGACCCTGGTTCAATCCTGACTACGGGTGCATCTGTATGGAGTTTGTACGTTCTCCCCGTGATCGCGTGGGTTTCTCTAGCTGTTCCAGTTTCCTCTCACACTCCAAAGATATATAGGTTTGTAGGTTAATTTGGTTTCAGTAAAAAAACATAGTAAATTGTCTCTGGAGTGTAGAATAGTGCAATGTACGGGGTGATCGCTGGTCGGTACAGACTTAGTGAGTTGAAGGGCCTGTTTCCACGTTATATCTCGAAACAAAACTTCACTAAACTAAGTATTTTAACATTTTTAATAAATGCTTAATTTTGAGAGAAAAGATAGCATATTTATAATTTTATTCAAAAATAAGAAAAGACTGCAATTGTGTAATGGTTTTCATTCATGCTAGTAGTATACTTTTCTACTTCCTTCTGTTATCAGTGTATTGCCAATCGCTATTTATAATCACTTCCCCATGGGTGGACGTCCTTTCAGTCAGCTATGGAATTCCCTTCCTTAACCCCTCCAAAACGAAATCTTATTTCTAGTTTTTGCTCCTGTTTTTACACTTCTCCATTATTTAACATGCATTACCACAGCGACGTCATTCAGCACATTGGGTCTACACTGACCATTTTCACCAATCATACACCATTCCCATTCTATTCTCCCCACATGCCCATTAACTCCCCAGATACTAACCCCTCAACTACATACAAGAGACAATTTACAATTAATTAATCTACCAGTCCACATTTCATAACTGATTGCTAAGTGTTTTTGATCACTAAAAGCTGTAGATATTTCTGCATTATCCTCTCTCTTTTTCCATTTATAACATGTTTTTAAAAATGAGTCAATTTCTCTATATATTTTATCTACAGCTCAGGCACGAAGCATATAATAGAGGACGAGGATTGGGGAAGAGAAGAGAGGGGGCGAGTGATTTTCATGTGCTCATGGTTGACACTGTGAGTCAGAGAGGCATTCCTCTGTAGGTGGAATTGATGCCTGCCGAAATCTCCAAGCAGCCAATCAGCAAAGGCATTGAAGGTGGCGGAGAACTCTGTGTTTAAGGCCTCCCCCACGCTATCTCTGAAAGGAGGAATGCTAGTCAGAGAATTACAAAGGAATAAAAATAGCACGTTAGTGCCTGTACAACCACATCACTATGTAAATGGAGGGGGGATTTTCTGACATTATGCTTCAGTTTACATAAAATAATCCTGGCCAAATGATATGTAATCAGGCGTTGGATTCAAAATCTGCAGTTGTTTTAAATGTTCAACATTCATTTTAGCTTCTTACATTAACTTCCAGAGTTATTATTCATAAAACTAATACTTCACAATATCAAGCTTACTTTAAAATATATCCAGGTGTCTGGAAGTAAACTATTTTTACTGTTGGTGATTCTTTTTTATACCTGGTAGCTAAAAGGCCAGGAATGTCCCCCTTATCTCTGGAAGATAGTTATGACTTTCCCTCCATCATTCTAGTTTCAAATCAAATACTTTGGACATATCACAATTGATAAGTGTGTATGTATTTGGATAGCACATACCTCATAGTCATAGAGTCACAGAGTCATACAGTTTGGCAACAGGCCCTTAGGCCCAACTTGCCAACTCCGATCAACATGCTCCATCTACACTAGTCCACCTGCCTATTTTGGCCCATATCCTTCTATCATATCCATGTGCCTATCTAAATGTTTTTTAAATGTCCTGATAGTGCTGTCTCAACAACCTCCTCTGGCCACATATCCAATATCCACCATGTTTAGTGTAAAAAAGATGTCCCTCAGGTTGCTAATACTTCTCTCCCACCCCCCCCCCCCCCCCCCCCCCCCCCCCCCCTCACATTAAATCAATGTTCTCTGGTTCTTAATTACCCTACTCTGGGTAAAAGACTCTGTGCATCTACCCTATCTATTCCTCTCGTGATCTTATACACCTCTATGAGATTACCCCTCATCCTCTTGCACTCCTGTAGTCCCAGCCTGCTCAACCTGTCCCTATAGCTCAGGCGCTTGAGTCCTGGCAATGTCCTTGTCAATCTTCTCTGCACCCTTTCCAGCTAACTACATCTTCCCTGTAACGAGGTGACCAAAACTGAACACAATACTCAAAAGTTTTGCATCAATGTAACATTACATCCGAACTTCCATACTCACTACTTTGACCGATGAAGGCCAATGTGCCGAAAGCCTACTTGACCACCCTATCGACCAGGGTGGTTTTTACACCTTCCCCAGTGGTGCTGGTACCTTCGGGTGTTTCTGGTCATACAATGAGGTCCCTCTGTTCCTCATTATTTCTTAGGGCCCTACCATTCATGGTATATGTCCTACCCCTACTTGCTCCTCCAAAATGCATCACCCACACACAAACAGAATCAAATTCCATCTGTCATTGCCCTGCCCAATTTATCAGCTGATCTATATTATTCTGAAGCCTCCATCTATCCTCCTTACTATCAACACCACCAATTTCTAAATTTGAGGTAAAAGTGATAGCACAGAATGTTAAGGGGCTGTCCCACTTGGGCGACCTAATCGGTGAGTTTAGAAGAGTTTGAAAACATGTAGGTATACTTTGAAAACATGCAGCAAATCTGAATCCACTGTGTATGCATGTTGGGAGATCCCCACTGCCCCATTACTTCAGGAAAGCCATTGAAGGATTAGTCAATTTGCGAAACAAAATCTGCTTATCAGATCTCTGTGATGATTGAAAATGCACAAGATGGTTCTGTACATTATGATGCATGCTTCAGATTAGCCCCTCCTTAAAGCCTTTTCCTGTTAAGATTTAGTTCATGCCTGAATATAGTCTGCTGTTAGTTGGCAAAATGATACAACAATGCAAGTTGCTGGAATCTGGAAGAAAAAACTGCTGGAGGAACTCAGTGGGTCAAGCAGCATCTGTGGAGGCAAGAGGATGGTTGATGTTTTGGGTTGAGACACTGGTGTCATGAGTCGTGAGAAATGAGTCATTTCTCTAAACCTGCTAACCAAAACGATCAGCAGTTTTAGTTCCACATCTCAAAAATAATCACACACTGCAGACATGTTCCATGAGGCATCAATTCAAGACAAAGATACGACCAGGAACTATTTGTTAATGGAAAGGTAAATTTAGACATTCATTAAAAAAATAAATAATTTATGGAAAATAAAAACAGGAAGTAACAATGTTTCAGTTCCTAAAGCAAGCTGACGTTATCTTGTGTAACCTCAGTACTAAAAATGCTCAGTATTAAAGCTCAGTAAAAAAAAGTAAAAATCAACAGTTACAATTTCTCCACGCCATACCATCTTCTTGGAGAGCATAGAGAGCCAAAATATCCTTTGCAATCTCGGTGATATTTTGAACAGCAGTGGCTTAACAAGGAATGTTAAGCGGTTACAGTCAGCTATTGTTTCCTAGCCTCATTGTGTGAAAATATTTGGCTCATGAACAACACAGCTTGGACCAGACCAGAAATTAATGGTGCATGGGAATCCTGACTCTTGAAACAATAATGTCAATTCAACTGCATGGCAGCAATATTGCCCGTTTCTTTCTATTAATTTCAATAGTTACCAGGGAGGCACATTTCATGTTGTTAGAGACACAGCTTGTCAAATCTTAAAATGCCCAGTTGCTTTGGAATTTTTGCTGAGACCATGTAAACAATTTTCTGAAAACGATTTTGAATGAGTAAATTTTTACTTAGGTTTAATGCCAAATTATTTCCACAGAATTCCTTTGCCCCATTCTCTCTCCCTTCATCTCTTGTTTGCTTCTCTTGATCAATTCTCTCTGAATGTACTCCTCGTTTCCACTTTCTCCTTTTCATACCTATCTCTCTCTCTCTTGCCTCATATCCTTTCCCTCTCTTTATCTGTCCTCCAACTC